>NW_028295198.1:0-223000 GCF_964341445.2 Mesoplodon mirus
TGACCTTCTCATCACAATGCTCCATGACCAATATCATCACAATGCACCATGACAACTCTCATCACAATACTCCATGAATATTATCAGCACAATGCTCCATGACCTTCTCATCACAATGCTCCATGACCAATATCATCACAATGCACCATGACAACTGTCATCACAACAATCCATGACACCTGACAACACAATGATCCGGGACTCTTGTCATCACTATGCTCCATTCCCTAGTCATCACAATGCTCCATGACCACTGTCCTCACAGTGCTCCGTGACACCTGTCATCACAATGCTTCATAACGTTTGTCATCACAATGGTCCATGCCCGCATCATCACAAGTCTCTGTGACCTTTATAACCACAGTTCTCAATGAACTATTCATCACAATGCTCCGTGACCCTTGTCATCACAATGCTCCATGACACATGTCATCAGAAAACTCCATGCCTTTCTCATCATAATGCTCCTTGCCCTTGCCATCACAATGCTACATTACCCCTGTCATAACAATGCTCCATAATCCCTGCCATCACGATGTTCCATGGCAATGTCATCACAAGGCTCCATGACCCTTCTCATCACAATGCTCCAAGACCCCTGTAATCAAAATGCTACATGCCCCTTTTCATCTCAATGATCCATGAAGCCTGTCATCACAATGCACCATGCCCATCATCATAATGCTTCATGCTATTGTCATCACAATGAAATCAAAATTCTCCATGACCTCTGTCATAACAATGCTCCAAACCCTTGTGATCACAATATTCCATAACACTTGTCATCACAATGCCCCATGACGCTCGTCATCACAGTTATCTATGGTCTTCTCATCACAATGCTCCATGACCTTTGTCATCACAATGCTCAATACACTTGTCATCAAAATGCTCCCTGACTCTTGTTGTCTGTACTCTCCTTGAACCCTGTCATAACAAGGTTCCATGCCATTTTCATCACAATGTTCCAAGACCCCTATAATCACAATGGTCCATGACCCTTTCCATCAGTATGCTCCATGAGATTTCTCATCACAAGGCTCCATGGATTTCTCATCACAATGCTCCAGGACCTTATCATCACAATGCTTCACGACCTTGTTATGAAAATTCTCAATGGCCCTTGTCATCATAATTCTCCAAGCCCTAGTCATCACAATCCTCCTTTATATTTGTCATAACAATCCTCCATTACATTTGGCATCACAATGCTCCATGCTATTGTCATCGCAATGGACCATGACATAGGTCATCACAATGCTCCCTGAAACCTGTCTTCACAATACTCCATGATCTTCTCATCATAATGCTCCATGCCCTTGTCATCACAATGCTCCGTGACTCCAGTCATCACAATGCTTCATGACATTTGTCATCACAATGCTCCATGCCTTTGTCATTACAATCCTGCATGACTCATGCATCATAGTGTTCCATACCCTGGTCATCACAATGCTCTATGCTCACTCTCATTACAATAATCCATGAAATATTTTAGACCAATGTTCCATGCCCTTCTCATCACAATGCTCCATTACCTCTGTCATAACAATGCAACATGACCCCTGCCATCACAATGTTCCACGGCCTAGTCATCACAAGGTTCCATGACACTTGTTATCACAATGCTTAAGACCCTTGTAATCACAATGCTCCATGCACTTGTCATCACAAAACTCCATGACGAATGTCATCAGAATGTTCCATGGCCTTCTCATCACAATGTGCCATGCCCTTGTCATCACAATGCTCCAAGAACCCTATAAAAAAAATGCTCCATGCCCCTTTTCATCTCAATGCTCCATGAACCCTGTCATCACAATGCACCAAGCCCATCATCATAATGCTACAGGCTATTGTCATCACAATGAAATCAATATTCTCCATGACCTCTGTCATCATAATGATCCAAACCCTTGTGATCACAATGTTCCATAACACTTAGTATCACAACACCCCATGACGCTCATCATAACAATTAATCATGGTCTTCTTATCACAATACTCCATGAGCTTTGTCATCACAATGCTCAATAAACTAGTCATCACAATGCTCCCTGACACTAGTCGTCAGTATGCTCCTTGAACCCTGTCATGACAAGGCTCCATGCCTTTTTCATAACAATGATCCGTGCCGTTTTCATCACAATGCTCCAAGATCCCTGTAATCACAATGCTCTATGCCCTTGTCATCACAAAACTCCATGACGCATGTCATCAGAATGCTCCATGGCCTTCTCTTCACAAAGCTCCATGCCCTAGTCATCACAGTGCTCCATGACCCCTGTAATCACAATGCTCCATGCCCCTTTTCATCAGAATGCTCCATGAGACTTGTCATCACAAGTCTCCATGGTCTTCTCATCGCAATGCTCCAGGACATTGTCATCACCATGCTCCATTCCCTTGTCATCACAATGCTCAATGACCCGTATCATCACAATAATCTATGAACATATTCAGCCCAATGCTCCACGACCTACACATCACAGTGCTCCATGGCCAATATCATCACAATGCTCCATGACCACTGTCATCACAACACTCCATGAACATTTCAGCCCAGTGCTCCATGAAACTTGTCATCACAATGATCCATGCCCTTGTCATCCCAATGCTCCCTGACGCCTGTATTCAAAATGCTCCGTGACGCCTGTCATCACAGTTCTCCATGACACATGTCCTCACAATGCTCCATGCCTTTGTCACCAAAATGCTACATGACGTTGTCATTACAATGCTCTATGCACTTGTCATCACAATACTCCATTTCCATTGTCATCACCATCCTCCATGAAACTTGGGATCACATTGCCTCATGCCCTTGTCATCACAGTGGGCCATTATATATGTCATCACAATGCTCCCTGACACATGTCTTCACAATACTGCATGACCTGGTCATCACAATGATCCATGCCCTTGTCATCACAATGCGCCATTCCAACTGTCATTGCAACAATCCATGAAACTTATTAGACCAATGTTCCATGCCCTTGTCATCACAATGCTCCATGCCCTTGTTATCACAGTGCTCCATGACCCCTGTCATCAGTATGCTCCGTGACTCCAGTCATCACAATGCTTCATGTCCTTTGTCATCACAATTGTCCATGCCCTCTTCATCAACAGTCTCTGTGACCATTTTAACCACAATGCTCCGTGAACTTTTCATCACAATGCTCTTTGACCCTTGTCATCACAATGCTCTATGCCTTTCTCAGCACGATGCTCCATGACACTTGGCATTACAATGCTCCATGCGCTTGTCAGCACAATGCTCCACGACACATGTCATCACAATGCACCAGTGCTTGTCATCACAGTGCTCCACAAACTTGTCATCACAGTGCTCCATAAACATTGTCATCATAATGCTCCATGCACTTCTCATCAAAATGCTCTCTCACCACTGATATCACAATGCTACATCACAATTCGTCACAATACTCCCTCACCCCTGTCATCACAATGTTCCATGACTCCTGTCATCACAATGATACATG
Organism: Mesoplodon mirus; assembly: GCF_964341445.2. Taxonomy (NCBI): domain Eukaryota; kingdom Metazoa; phylum Chordata; class Mammalia; order Artiodactyla; family Ziphiidae; genus Mesoplodon; species Mesoplodon mirus. Next base: position 3,507 of record NW_028295198.1, read on the forward strand.
CACTTATCATCACAATGTTCGATGACCCCCGACGTCAGAATGTTCCATAACACCTGTCATCAAAATGTTCCATGACAGTTTTCATCCAGTTGCTACATGACCCTGTCATCACAGTTCTCCCAGCCCTTCTCATCAAAATGCACAACGCCCTTGCCATCAAAATGCTCCATGACTTTTGTCATCACAAAGATCCATGAGCCTTGGCATCACAATGCTCCATGTCATTGTCATCACAATGCTCCATGAATGCTCTTATCACATTGCTCCATGCCCTTGTCTTCACAGAGCTCTATGACACATGTCATCAGAATGCTCCATTGCCTTCTCATCACAATGCTCCATGCCCTTGCCATCACAAATATCCATTACACCTGTCATAACAATGCTCCATGACCCTGCCATCACGATGTTCCATGGCCTTGTCATCACAAGGCTCCATGACCCTTCTCATCACAACACTCCAAGAACCCTGTAATCACAATGCTCCCTGCCCCTTTTCATCTCAATGATCCACGAACCCTGTCATCACAATGCTCCATGCCCATCACCATAATGCTTCATGCTATTTTCATCACAATGAAATCAAAATGCTGCATGACCCCTGTCATTACAATGCTCCAAACCCTTGTGATCACAATATTCCATAACACTTGTCATCACAATGCCCCATGAGGCTCGTCATCACAGTTATCTATGGTCTTCTCATCACAGTGCTCCATGACCTTTGTCATCACAATGATCCATGCCCTTTTCATCACAATGCTCGAAGACCAATGTAATCAAAACTCTCCATGCACTTGTCATCACAAAGCTCAATGACACATGCCATCAGAATGCTCCTTGGTCTTCTCCTCACAATGTTCCATGCCCTTGTCATCACAATGTTCCAAGACCCCTGTAATCACAATGCTCCATGCCCATTTTCATCAGTATGCTCCATGAGACTTGTCACCACAAGGCTCCATGGTTTTGTCATCGCAATGCTCCAGGACTTGTAATCACAATGCTTCACGACCTTGTCATGAAAATTTTCAATGGCCCTTGTCATCATAATGCTCCAAGCCCTAGTCATCACAATGCTCCATTATATTTGTCATCACAATCCTCCATTACTTTTGGCATCACAATGTCCATGCCATTGTCATCACAATGGACCATGACATATGTCATCACAATGCTCCCTGACAACTGTCTTCACAATACTCAATGACATTCTCATCACAATGCTCCATGCCCTTGTCATCACAATGCACAATGCCCACTCTCATCACAATAATCTATGAAACTTGTCAGACCAATGATCCATGCCCCTGTCATCACAAAGCTCCATGCCCTTGTCCTCACAATGCTCCATGACCCCTGTCATCACAACGCTCCGTGACACCAGTCATCACAATGCTTCATAACGTTTGTCATCACAATGTTCCATGCCCGACTCATCACAAGGCTCTGTGACCTTTGTAACCACAATGCTCCATGAACTTTTCATCACAATTCTCTGTGACCCTTCTCATCAAAATGCTCCATGACTTTGTCAGAACAATGCTCCATGGCCATTGTCATCACAATGTGCCATGCACATTTCATCACAACGGTCCAAAACCTTTTCATTGCAATGCTCCATAAACATTGTAATCACAATGGTCCATGCACTTCTCATCAAAATGCTCTCTCACAAGTGATATCACAGTGTTCCATCACTAGTCATCACAATACTCCCTCAACCCTGTAATCACAATGTTCCATGACACTGTCATCACAATGCTACATCCGCTTACCATCACAATGTTCCATGACGCCGGACATCACAATGTTCCATAACCCCTGTCATCAAAATGCTCCATGACCCACTTCATCCCAAAGCTCCAAGACCCCTGACATCACAATGTTCTATACCCCGTGCCATCAAAATGTTCCATTACACATTTCATGAAATTGATGCATGAACCAGTCATCAAAATGCTCCCTGCCCTTCTCATCACAATGCACCATGCACTTGTCATCAAAATGCTACATGACTTGTCATCACAAATCTCCATGACCCTTGGCATCACAATGCTCCATGTCATTGTCATCACAATGCTCCATGAACTCTCTCATAACATTGCTCCATGCCCTTGTCATCACAAAGCTCCATGACACATGTCATTACAATGCTCGATGCCCTTCTCATCACAATGCTCCATGCCCTGTCATTACATTCCTGCATGACCCATGTATTATAGTGTTCCGTACCCTTGTCATCACAATGCTCCATGCCCACTCTCATCACAATAATTCATGAAATATTTCAGACCAATATTCCATGTCCTTCTCATCACAATGCTCCATTACCCCTTTCATAACAATGCACCATGACCCCCGCCATCACAATGTTCCACGGCCTAGTCATCACATGGTTCCATGACAATTGACATCACCATGCTCAAGACGCCTGAAATCACAATGCTCCATGCCCTTGTCATCACAAATCTCCATGACGCATGTCGTCAGAATGTTCCATGGCCTTCTCATCTCAATGCTCCATGCCCTTGTCATCACAATGCCCCAAGACCATTGTAATCACAATGCTCCATGTCCCTTTTCATATCAATGGTCCATGAACCCTGTCATCACAATGCACCATGCCCATCATCATAATGCTTCAGGCTATTTTCATCACAATGAAATCAAAATGCTCCATGACCTCTGTCATAACAATGCTCCAAACCCTTGTGATCACAGTATTCCATAACACTTGTCATCACAATGCCCCATGAGGCTCGTCATCACAGTTATCTATGGTCTTCTCATCACAGTGCTCCATGACCTTTGTCATCACAATGATCCATGCCCTTTTAATCACAATGCTCCAAGACCAATGTAATCACAATGCTCCATGCCCTTGTCATCACAAAGCTCAATGACACATGCCATCAGAATGCTCCTTGGTCTTCTCCTCACAGTGTTCCATGCCCTTGTCATCACAATGATCCAAGAACCCTGTAATAACAATGCTCTATGCCCCTTTTCATCTCAATGATCCATGAACACTGTCATCACAATGCACCATGCCCATCATCATAATGCTTCATGCTATTTTCATCACAATGAAATCAAAATGCTCCATGACCTCTGTTATAACAATGCTCCAAACCCTTGTGATCACAATATTCCATAACACTTGTCATCACAATGCCCCATGACGCTCGTCATCACAATTATCCATGGTCTTCTCATCACAATGCTCCATGACCTTTGTCATCACTATGCTCAATACACTTGTCATCAAAATGCTCCCTGACACTTGTTGTCTGTATGCTCCTTGAACCCTGTCATGACAAGGTTCCATGCCATTTTCATCACAATGATCCATGCCTTTTTCATCACAATGCTCCAAGACACATGTAATCACAATGCTCCATGCCCTTGTCATCACAAAGCTCAATGACGCATGCCATCAGAATGCTCCTTGGACTTCTCCTCACAATGTTCCATGCCCTTTTCATCACAATGTTCCAAGACTCCTGTAATCACAATGCTCCATGCCCCTTTTCGTCAGTATGCTCCATGAGACTTGTCATCACAAGGCTCCATAGATTTGTTATCACAATGCTCCAGGACCTTGTCATCACAATGCTTCACGACCTTGTCATGAAAATTCTCAATGGCCCTTGTCATAATAATGCTCCAAGCCCGAGTCATCACACTGCTCCATTATATTTGTCATCACAGTCCTCCATTACATTCGGCATCACAATGTTCCATGCCATTGTCATCACAATGGACCATGACATATATCATCACAATGCTCCCTGACACCTGTCTTCACAATACTCCATGACCTTCTCATCACAATGCTCCATGCCCTTGTCATCACAATGCACCATGCCCACTGTCATCACAATAATCTATGAAATTTGTTAGACAAATGCTCCATTCTCCTGTCATAACAATGCTCCATGCTCTTGTCATTACAATGCTCCATGACCCCTGTCATCACAATGCTCCGTGACTCCAGTCATCACAATGCTTCATAACGTTTGTCATCACAATGATCCATGCCAGCGTCATCACAAGGCTCTGTGACTTTTGTAACCACAATGCTCTATGAACATTTCATCACAATTCTCTGTGACCCTTGTCATCACAATGCTCCATGTGTTTGTCAGAACTATGCTCCATGACCATTGTCATCACAATGTGCCACGTGCATTTCATCACAACGGTCCACAACCTTGTCATTGCAAGGCTCCATAAACGTTGTAATCACAATGGTCCATGCACTTCTCATCAAAATGCTCTCTCACCAGAGATATCACAATGTTCCATCACTAGTCATCACAATACTCCCTCACCCCTGTAATAAAAAGATTTCATGACCCTGTCATCACAATGCTACATACCCTTATCATCACAATGTTCCATGACCCCTGACATCATAATGTTCCATAACCCCAGTCATCAAAATGCTCCATGACCATTGTCAACACAATTCTCCATGCACTTGCCAGCACAATGCTCCGTGACCCTTGTAATCACAATGCTCCAAGCCATTGTCATCACAATGCTCCATTACCTTTGTCATCAGAATCCTCCATGACGCTTGTCATCACAGTGCTCCATGACACCTGTCATCACAATGCTCCATGGCTTTGTCATCACAATGCTCAATAAACTTGTCATCAAAATGCTCCCTGAAACTTGTTGTCTGTATGCTCCTTGAACCCTGTCATGGCAAGGCTCCATGCCTTTTTCATCACAATAATCCATGCTCTTTTCATCACAATGCTCCAAGACCCATGTAATCACAATGCTCCATGTCCTTGTCATCACCAAGCTCAATGACGCATGCCATCAGAAAGCTCCTTGGTCTTCTCCTCACAATGTTCCATGCCCTTGTCATCACAATGTTCCAAGACCCCTGTAATGACAATGCTCCATGCCCCTTTTCATCAGTATGCTCCATGAGAATTCTCATCAAAAGGCTCCATGGTTTTGTCATCATAATGCTCCAGGACCTTGTCATCACAATGCTTCACGACCTTGTAATGAAAATTTTCAATGGCCCTTGTCATCATAATGCTCCAAGCCCTAGTCATCACAATGCTCCATTATATTTGGCATCACAATCATCCATTACTTTTGGCATCACAATGTCCATGCCATTGTCATCACAATGGACCATGACATATGTCAAAACAATGCTCCCTGACAACTGTCTTCACAATACTCAATGACATTCTCATCAAAATGTTCCATGCCCTTGTCATCACAATGCACCATGCCCACTCTCATCACAATAATCTATGAAACTTGTCAGACCAATGATCCATGCCCCTGTCATCACAATGCTCCATGCCCTTGTCCTCACAATGCTCCATGACCCCTGTCATCACAATGCTCTGTGACACCAGTCATCACAATGCTTCATAACGTTTGTCATCACAATGTTTTATGCCCGACTCATCACAAGGCTCTGTGACCTTTGTAACCACAATGCTCCATGAACTTTTCATCACAATTCTCTGTGACCCTTTTCATCAAAATGCTCCATGTCTTTGTCAGAACAATGCTCCATGGCCATTGTCATCACAATGTGCCATGCACATTTCATCACAACGGTCCAAAACCTTTTCATTGCAATGCTCCATAAACATTGTAATCACAATGGTCCATGCACTTCTCATCAAAATGCTCTCTCACAAGAGATATCACAGTGTTCCATCACTAGTCATCACAATACTCCCTCAACCCTGTAATCACAATGTTCCATGACACTGTCATCACAATGCTACATCCGCTTACCATCACAATGTTCCATGACGCCTGACATCACAATGTTCCATAACCCCTGTCATCAAAATGCTCCATGACCCTCTTCATCCCAAAGCTCCAAGACCCCTGACATCACAATGCTCTATACCCCGTGCCATCAAAATGTTCCATTACACATTTCATCAAATTGATGCATGAACCGGTCATCAAAATGCTCCCTCCCCTTTTCATCACAATGCACCATGCCCTTGTCATCAAAATGCTCCATGACTTGTCATCACAAAACTCCATGACCCTTGGCATCACAATGCTCCATGTCATTGTCATCACAATGCTCCATGAACTCTCTCATAACATTGCTCCATGCCCTTGTCATCACAAAGCTCCATGACACATGTCATTACAATGCTCGATGCCCTTCTCATCACAATGCTCCATACCCTGTCATTACATTCCTGCATGACCCATGTATTATAGTGTTCCGTACCCTTGTCATCACAATGCTCCTTGCCCACTCTCATCACAATAATTCATGAAATATTTCAGACCAATATTCCATGTCCTTCTCATCACAGTGCTCCATTAGCCCTTTCATAACAATGCACCATGACCCCGCCATCACAATATTCCACGGCCTAGTCATCACATGGTTCCATGACAATTGACATCACCATGCTCAAGACGCCTGAAATCACAATGCTCCATGCCCTTGTCATCACAAAGCTCCATGACGCATGTCATCAGAATGTTCCATGGACTTCTCATCTCAATGCTCCATGCCCTTGTCATCACAATGCTCCAAGACCATTGTAATCACAATGCTCCATGCCCCTTTTCATATCAATGGTCCATGAACCCTGTCATCACAATGCGCCATGCCCATCATCATAATGCTTCAGGCTATTGTCATCACAATGAAATCAAAATGCTCCGTGACCTCTGTCATCATAATACTCCGAACCCTTGTGATCACAATGTTCCATAACACTTATCATCACAACACCCCATGACGCTCATCATCACAATTATCCATGGCCTTCTCATCACAGTGCTCTATGATTTTTGTCATCACAATGCTCAATACACTTGTCATCACAATGCTCCCTGACACTTGTATTCAGTATGCTCCTTGAAACCAGTCATGACAATGCTCCATGCCTTTTTCATCACAATGATCCATTCCCTTTTCATCACAGTGCTCCAAGACCACTTTAATCACAATTCTCCATGCCCTTGTCATCACAAAGCTCCTGGACGCATGTCATCAGAATGCTCCATGGCCTTCTCATCACCATGATCCATGCCCTTGTCATCACAATGCTCCAAGACCCCTGTATTCACAATGCTCCATGCCCCTTTGCAACAGAATGCTCCATGAGACTTCTCATCAGATGTCTTCATGGTCTTCTCATCAAAATGTTCCAGAAGATTGTCATCACCATGCTCCATTCGCTTGTCATTGCAATGCTCCATGACCAATATCATCACAATCTCCATGACCACTGTCATCACAACACTCCATGACACCTGACAGCACAATGATCTGGGACTCTTTTCATCACAATGTTCCATTCCCTAGTCATCACAATGCTCCAGGACACTTGTCATCACAATGATCCATGCCCTTGTCATCCCAATGCTCCATAACCCCTGTATTCACAATGCTCCATGACGCTTGTCATCACAGTGCTCCATGACACCTGTCATCACAATGCTCCATGCCTTTGTCAGCAAAATGCTTCATGACCTTGTCATTACAATGCTCTATGTGCTTGTCATCGCAATACTCATTTACCATTGTCATCACAACCCTCCATGAACCTTGGGATCACATTGCTTCATGCCCTTGTCATCACAATGCCCCATGCTCCTTGAAATCAAAATGCTCCATGACCTCTGTCATCACAATGCTCCAAGCCCTTGTGATCACAATCTTCCATAACACTTGTCATCACAACGCTCCATGATGCCTGTCATCAAATACTCCATGCCTTTTTCATCACAATGCTCCACAACCTTTGTCATCACAATTCTCAATACACTTGTCATCACAATGCTCCCTGACACTTGTCATCAGAATGCTCCTTGAACCCTGTCACGAAAAGGCTCCATGCCTTTTTCATCACAATGCCCCATGCCATTTACATCACAATGCTCCATGCCATTGTCATCAAAATACTCCACAAGCTTGTCATCAGAATGTTCCATGACCCGTGTCATCACAAATCTCCATGCACTTTTCAGCACAATGCTCCCTAACCCTTGTCATCACAATGCTCCAAGCCATTGTCATCACAAAGCTCCATTACATTTATCATCAAAATCCTCCATGACACTTGGCATCACAATGCTCCATGCCATTGTCATCACAATGGGCCATGACATATGTCATCACAATGCTCCCTGACACCTGTCTTCACAATACTGCATGACCTGGTTATCACAATGATCCATGCCCTTGTCATCACAATGCACCATTCCAACTCTCATCGCAATAATTCATGAAACTTATTAGACCAATGTTCCATGCCCTTGTCATCACCATGCTCCATGCCCTTGTTATCACAATGCTCCATGACCCCTGTCATCACAATGCTCCGTGACTCCAGTCATCACAATGCTTCATGAAATTTCTCATCACAATGGTCCATGTCCTCGTCATCAACTGTCTCTGTGACCTTTTTAACAACAATGCTCCATGAATTTTCATCACAATGCTCTTTGACCCTTGTCATCAAAATGCTCTATGCCTTTCTCTGCACACTGCTCCATGACCCTTGTCATCACAATGCTCCATGCGCTTGTCAGCACAATGCTCCATGACACATGTCATCACAATGAACCATGCGCTTGTCATCAGAGTGCTCCACAATCTTGTCATCACAATGCTCCATGCACATCTCATCAAAATGCTCTCTCACCACTGATATCACAATGCTACATCACTATTTGTCACAGTACTCCCTCATCCCTCTCATCATAATTTTCCATGACTCCTCTCATCACAATGCTACATGCGCTTATCATCACAATGTTCGATGACCCCTGACATCACAATGTTCCATAACATCTGTCATCAAACTGCTGAATGACCATTTTCATCAAAATGCTCCATGACCCCTGACATCACAATGTTCCATAACAACTGTCATCAAAATGTTCCATGACACATTTCATTAAATTGCTCCATGACCCTGTCATCACAATGCTCCCTGCCCTTCTCATCACAATGCACAACGCACTTGCCATCAAAATGCTCCATGACTTTTGTCATCACAAAGATCCATGACCCTTGGCATCACAATGCTCCATGTCATTGTCATCACAATGCTCCATGAACATTCTCATCACATTTCTCCATGTCCTTGTCATCACAAAGCTCCATGACACATGTCATCAGAATGCTCCATGGCCTTCTCATCACAATGTTCCATGCTCTTGCCATCACAATGCTCCTTTACACCTGTCATAACAATACTCCATGACCCCTGCCATCACGATGTTCCATGGCCTTGTCATCACAAGGCTCCATGACCCTTCTCATCACAATGCTCCAAGAACCCTGTAATCACAATGCTCTATGCCCCTTTTTTATCTCAATGATCCATGAACCCTGTCATCACAATGCACCATGCCCATCATCATAATGCTTCATGCTATTTTCATCACAATGAAATCAAAATGCTCCATGACCTCTGTCATAACAATGCTCCAAACCCTTGTGATCACAATATTCCATAACACTTGTCATCACAATGCCCCATGACGCTCATCATCACAGTTATCCATGGTCTTCTCATCACAATGCTCCATGACCATTGTCATCACTATGCTCAATACACTTGTCATCAAAATGCTCCCTGACACTTGTTGTCTGTATGCTCCTTGAACCCTGTCATGACAAGGTTACATACCATTTTCATCACAATGATCCATGCATTTTTCATCACAATGCTCCAAGACACATGTAATCACAATGCTCCATGCCCTTGTCATCACAAAGCTCAATGACGCATGCCATCAGAATGCTCCTTGGACTTCTCCTCACAATGTTCCATGCCCTTTTCATCACAATGTTCCAAGACCCCTGTAATCACAATGCTCTATGCCCCTTTTCATCAGTATGCTCCATGTGAATTCTCATCAAAAGGCTCCATGGTTTTGTCATCACAATGCTCCAGGACATTGTCATCACAATGCTTGTCGACATTGTCTTAAAAATTTTCAATGGCCCTTGTCATCATAATGCTCCAAGCCCAAGTCACCACAATGCTCCATTATATTTGTCATCACAATTCTCCATTACATTTGGCATCACAATGCTCCATGCCATTGTCATTACAATGGACCATGACATATGTCATCACAATGCTCCCTGACACCTGTCTTCACAATACTCCATGACCTTCTCATCACAATGCTCCATGCCCTTGTCATCACAATGCACCATGCCCACTGTCATCACAATTATCTATGAAACTTGTCAGACCAATGCTCCATGCCCCTGTCATCACAATGCTCCATGCCCTTGTCCTCACAATGCTCCATGACCCCTGTCATCACAGCGCTCTGTGACTCCAGTCATCACAATGCTTCATAACATTTGTCATCACAATGTTCTATGCCCGACTCTTCACAATGTTCCATGCCCAACTCATCACAAGGCTCTGTGACCTTTGTAACCACAATGCTCCATGAACTTTTCATCACAATTCTCTGTGACACTTGTCAACACAATGCTGAATGTCTTTGTCAGAACAATGCTCCATGACACATGTCATCACAATGCACCATGCACTTGTCATCACAGTGTTCCACAATCATTTTATCACAATGCTCCATAAACCTTGTCATCACAATGCTCCATGCACTTCTCATCAAAATGCTCGCTCACCACAGATATCACAATGTTACATCACTATTAATCACAATAATCCCTCAACCCTGTTATCAAAATGTTCCATGACTCCTGTCATCAAAATGCTACATGCACTTATCATCACATTGTTCGATGACCAATGACATCACAATGTTCCATAACCGCTGTCATCAAAATGCTCCATGACCCATTTCATTCCAAAGCTCCAAGACCACTGACATCACATTGTTCTATAACCCCTGCCATCAAAATGTTCCATTACACATTTCATCAAATTGCTGCATGACCCGGTCATCAAAATGCTCCCTACCCTTCTCATCACAACGCAACATGCCCTTGTCATCAAAATGCTCCAAGGCTTGTCATCACAAATCTCCATGAGCCTTGGCATCACAGTGCTCCATGTCATCGTCATCACAATGCTCCATGAACCTTCTCATAATATTGCTCAATGCCCTTGTCATCACAAAGCTCTATGATACTTGTCATCACAATGCTCGATGCCCTTCTCATCACAATGCTCCATGCCCTTGTCATTACAATCCTGCATGACCCATGTATCATAGTGTTCCGTACCCTTGTCATCACAGTGCTCCATGACCACTCACATCACAATAATCCATGAAACATTTGAGACCAATATTCCATGCCTTTCTCATCACAATGCTCCATTACCTCTGTCATAACAATGCACCATGACCCCCGCCATCACAATGTTCCACGGCCTAGTCATCACATGGTTCCATGACAATTGTCATCACAATTCTCAAGACCCTTGAACTCACAATGCTCCATGCCCTTGTCATCACAAAGCTCCATGACGCATGTCATCAGAATGTTCCATGGCCTTCTCATCTCAATGCTCCATGCACTTGTCATCACAATGTTCCAAGACCATTGTAATCACAATGCTCCATGCCACTTTTCATATCAATGCTCCATGAACCCTGTCATCACAATGCACCATGCCCATCATCATAATGCTTCAGGCTATTGTCATCACAATGAAATCAAAATGCTCCATGACCTCTGTCATCATAATACTCCGAACCCTTGTGATCACAATGTTCCATAACACTTATCATCACAACACCCCATGACGCTCATCATCACAATTATCCATGGCCTTCTCATCACAGTGCTCTATGATTTTTGTCATCACAATGCTCAATACACTTGTCATCACAATGCTCCCTGACACATGTGTTCAGTATGCTTCTTGAAACTTGTCATGAAAAGGCTCCATGCCTTTTTCATCACAATGATCCATGCCCTTTTCATCACAATGCTCCAAGACCGCTTTAATAACAATGCTCCATGCACTTGTCATCACAAAGCTCCTGGACGCATGTCATCAGAATGCTCCATGGCCTTCTCATCACCATGATCCATGGCCTTGTCATCACAATGCTCCAAGACCCCTGTAATCACAATGCTCCATGCCCCTTTTCAACAGAATGCTCCATGAGACTTCTCATCAAAAGTCTCCATGGTCTTCTCATCAAAATGTTCCCGGAATTTGTCATCACCATGCTCCATTCGCTTGTCATCGCAATGCTCCATGACCAATATCATCACAATTCTCAATGACCACTCTCATCACAACACTCCATGACACCTGACAGCACAATGATCTGGGACTCTTTTCATCACAATGTTCCATTCCCTAGTCATCACAATGCTCCAGGACACTTGTCATCACAATGATCCATGCCCTTGTCATCCCAATGCTCCATAACGCCTGTATTCACAATGCTCCATGACGCTTGTCATCACAGTGCTCCATGACACCTGTCATCACAATGCTCCATGCCTTTGTCAGCAAAATGCTTCATGACCTTGTCATTACAATGCTCTATGTGCTTGTCATCACAATACTCCATTACCATTGTCATCACAACCCTCCATGAACTTTGGGATCACATTGCTTCATGCCCTTGTCATCATAATGCCCCATGCTCCTTGAAATCAAAATGCTCCATGACCTCTGTCATCACAATATTCCAAGCCCTTGTGATCACAATATTCCATAACACTTGTCATCACAATGCTCCATGATGCCTGTCATCACAATACTCCATGCCCTTTTCATCACAATGCTCCATGACCTTTGTCATCACAATTCTCAATACACTTGTCATCACAGTGCTCCCTGACACTTGTCATCAGAATGCTCCTTGAACCCTGTCATGAAAAGGCTCCATGCCTTTTTCATCACAATGCCCCATGCCGTTTACATCACAATGCTCCATGCCATTGTCATCAAAATACTCCACAAGCTTGTCATCAGAATGTTCCATGACCCGTGTCATCACAAATCTCCATGCACTTGTCAGCGCAATGCTCCCTGACCCTTGTCATCACAATGCTCCAAGCCATTGACATCACAAAGCTCCATTACCTTTGTCATCAGAATCCTCCATGACACTTGGCATCACAATGCTCCATGCCATTGTCATCACAATGGGCCATGACATATGTCATCACAATGCTCCCTGACACCTGTCTTCACAATACTGCATGACCTGTTCATCACAATGATCCATGCTCTTGTCATCACAATGCGCCATTCCAAATCTCATCGCAATAATTCATGAAACTTATTAGACCAATGTTCCATGCCCTTGTCATCACCATGCTCCCTGACAATTGTCATCAGAATTCTCCTTGAACCCTGTAACGAAGAGGCTCCATGCCTTTTTCATCACAATGACCAATGCCGTTTTCATCACAAAGCTCTATGCCACTGTCATCAAAATACTCCACAAGCTTTTCATTAGAATTCTCCATGACCCTTGTCATCAAATTTCTCCATGCACTTGTCAGCACAATGCTCCCTGACCCTTGTCATCACAATGCTCCAAGCCATTGTCCTCACAATGCTCCATTACCTTTGTCATCAGAATCCTCCATGACACTTGCCATCACAATGCTCCATGCCATTGTCATCACAATGGGCCATTACATATGTCATCACAATGCACCATGACCCCTGTCTTCACAATACTGCATGAACTGGTCATCACAATGCTCCATGCCATTGTCATCACACTGCTCCATGTCCTTGTTATCACAATGTTCCAAGACCCCTGTAATGAGAATGATCCATGCCCCTTTCATCAGTATGCTCCATGAGACTTGTCTTCACAAGGCTCCATGGTTTTCTCATCACAAAGCTCCAGTGCCTTGTCATCACAATTCTTCACGACCTTGTCATGAAAATCCTCAATGGCGCTTGTCATCATAATGCTGCAAGCCCTAGTCATCACAATGCTCCATTATATTTGCCATCACAATCCTCCATTACATTTGGCATCACAGTGCTCCCTGCCATTGTCATAGCAATGGACCATGACATATGTCATCACAATGCTCCCTGACACCTCTCTTCACAATACTCCATGACCTTCTCCTCACAAAGCTCCATGCCCTAGTCATCACAATGCACCATGTCCACTGTCATCACAATAATCTATGAAACTTCTCAGACCAATGCACCATGCCCCTGTCTTCACAATGCTCCATGCCCTGGTTATCACAATGCTCCATGACCCCTGTACTCACAATGCTCCATGACTCCAGTCATCACAATGATTCATAACGTTTGTCATCACAGAGGTCTATGCCCGCGTCATAACCAGGCTCTGTGACCTTTGTAACCACAATGCTCCGTGACCCTTGTCATCTCAATGCTCCATGACTTTGTCAGACCAATGCTCCATGACACTTGTCATCACAGTGTGCCACGCACTTTTCATCACAATGATCCACAACCTTGTCATTGCTATGATCCATAAACCTTGGAATCACAATGCTCCATGAACTTCTCATCCAAATTCTCTGTCACATGAGATATCACAATGTTCCATCACTAGTTATCACAATGCCCCCTTACCCCTGTAATCACAGTGTTCCATGACCCCTGTCATCACAATGCTACATCCCCTTATCAGCACAATGTTCCATGACCCCTGATATCACAATGTTCCGTAACCCCTGTCATCAAAATGCTCCATGACACTTTTCATCCCAAAGCTCCATGACCCCTGGCATCACAATGTTCTATAACCCCTCTCATCAAAATGTTCCATTACACTTTTTATCAAATTGCTGCATGACCCTGTCATCAAAATTCTCCCTGCCCTGCTCATCACAATGCAACACACACTTGTCATCAAAATGCTCCATGACCTTTGTCATCACAAAGCTCCATGACCGTTGGCATCACAATGCTCCATGGCTTTGTCTTCACAATGCTCCATGAACACTCTCATCACATTGCTCCATGCCCTTGTCATCACAAAACTCCATGACACTTGTCATCACAATGTTCGATGCGTTCTCATCACAATGCCCCATGCCCCTGTCATTACAATCCTCCATGACACATGTATCACAGTCTTCCATGCCCTTGTCATCACAATGCTCCATGCCCACTATCATCACAATAATCCATGAAATATTTCAGACCAATGCTCAATGCCCTTCTCATCAAAATGCTCCATTACTTCTGTCATAACAATGATCCATGACCCCTGCCATCATGATGTTCCATGGCCTTTTCATCACAAGGCTCCATGACCCTTCTCATCACAATGCTCCAAGAACACTGTAATCACAAAGCTCTATGCCCCTTTTCATGTCAATGATTCATGAACCCTCTCATCAAAATGCACCATGCCCATCATCATAATGCTTCCTGCTATTGTCATAACAAGAAAATCAAAATGTTCCATGACCTCTGTCATAACAATGCTCCAAACCCTTGTGATCACAATATTCCATAACACTTGTCATCACAATGCCCCATGACGCTCATCATCACAATTATCCATGGTCTTCTCATCACAATGCTCCATGACCATTGTCATCACAATGCTCAATACACTTGTCATCCAAATGCTCCCTGACACATGTTGTCTGTATGCTCCTTTTACCCTGTCATGACAGGGCTCCATGCCTTTTTCATCACAATGATCCATGCCCTTTTCATCACAATGCTCCAAGACCCATGTAATCACGATGCTCCATGCAATTGTCATCACAAAGCTCAATTACGCATGCCATCAGAATGCTCCTTGGTTTTCTCCTCACAATGCTCCAAGCCCTTGTCATCACAAAGTTCCAAGACCACTGTAATCACAATGCTCCATGCCCTTTTTCATCAGTATGCTCCATGAGACTTGTCATCACATGGCTCCATGGTTTTCTCATCATAAAGCTCCAAGCCCTAGTCATCACAATGCTCAATACACTTGTCATCACAATGCTCCCTGACACTTGTCGTCAGTATGCTCCTTGAACCCTGCCATTACAAGGCTCCATGCCTTTTTCATCACAGTGATCCATTCCCTTTTCATCACAATGCTCCAAGACCACTGTAATCACAAAGCTCTATGCCCTTGTCATCACAAAGCTCCATGACGCAAGACATCAGAATGCTCCATGGCCTTCTCACAACGCTCGATGTCATTGTCATCACAATGCTCCATGAACCCTCTCATCACATGGCTTCTTGCCCTTGACATTACAATCCTCCATGACCCATGTATCACAGTGTTCCGTGCCCTTTTCATCACAATGCTCCATGCCTAATCTCATCACAATAATCCATGAAATATTTCAGACCAATGCTCAATTCCATCCTCATAACAATGCTCCATTACCTCTGTCATAACAATGCTCCATGACCATTGCCATCACAATGTTCCACGGCCTTGTCATCACAAGGCTCCATTACCCATGTCTTTGCAATGCTCCAAGACACCTGTAATCAAAATGCTCCATGAACTTGTCATAACAAAGCTCCATGACGCATGTCATCAGGAGGTTCCATGGCCTTCTCTTCACAATGTTCCATGCCCTTGTCATCACAGTGTTCCAAGACCACTGTAATCACAATGCTCCATGCCCCTTTTCATCTCAATGATCCATGAACCCTGTCATCAAAATGCACCATGCCCATCATCATAATGCTTCATGCTATTGTCATCACAATGAAATCAAAATGCTCCATGACCTCTGTCATAACAATGCTCCAAACCCTTGTGATCACAATATTCCATAACACTTGTCATCACAGTGCCCCATGACACTCGTCATCACAATTATCCATGGTCTTCTCATCACAATGCTCCATGACCTTTGTCATCACAATGCTCAATACACTTGTCATCAAAATGCTCCCTGACACTTGTTGTCTGTATGCTCCTTGAACCCTGTCATGACAAGGCTCCATGCCTTTATCATCACAATGATCCATGCCCTTTTCCTCACAATGCTCCAAGAACCCTTTAAACACAATGCTCCATGCCCTTGTCATCACAAAGCTCAATGAAACATGTCTTCAGAATGCTCCTTGGCCTTCTCCTTACAATGCTTCATGCCCATGTCATCACAATGTTCCAAGACTCCTGTAATCACAATGGTCCATGCCCCTTTTCATCAGTATGCTCCATGAGATTTGTCATCACAAGTCTCTATGGATTTCTCATAACAATGCTCCAGGACCTTGTCATCACAATGCTTCACGACCTTGTTCTGAACATTCTCAATGGCCCTTGTCATCATAATGCTCCAAGCCCTAGTCATCACAATGCTCCATTATATTTGTCATCAAAATCCTCCATTACATTTGGCATCCCAATGCTCCCTGCCATTGTCATTGCAATGGACCATGACATATATCATCATAATGCTCCCTGACACCTGTCTTCACAATACTCCATGACCTTCTCATCACAATGATCCATGCCCTTGTCATCACAATGCACCATTTCCACTGTCATCACAATAATCTATGAAACATGTCAGACAAATGCTCCATGCCCCTGTCACCACAATGCTCCATGCCCTTGTCATCACAATGCTCCATGACCACTGTCATCACAATGCTCGGTGACTCCAGTCATCACAATGCTTCATAACATTTGTCATCACAATGGTCCATGCCCGCGTCATCACAAGGCTCTGTGACCTTTATAACCACAATGCTCCATGAACTTTTCATCACAATGCTCCCTCACCCTTGTCATTCAAATGCTCCATGCGTTTGTCAGAAAAATGCTCCATGACACTTGTCATCACAATGTGCTACGTGATTTTCATCACAACGGTCCACAAATTTGTCATTGTAATGCTCCATAAACATTGTAATCACAATGCTCCATGCACTTCTCATCACAATGCTCCATTTCCCCTGTCATAACAATGCTCCATGACCCCTACCATCACAATATTCCACGGCCTTGTCATCACAAGGCTCCATGACACTTGTCATCACAATGCTCCAAGACCCCTGTAATCACAATGCTCCATGCCCTTGTCATCACAAAGCTCCATGACATGCCATCAGAACGTTCCATGTCCTTCTCATCAAAATGCTCCATGTCCTTGTCATCACAGTGCTCCCAGACTCTTGTAATCACAATTCTCCATGCCCCTTTTCATCTCAATGCTCCATGAACACTGTCATCACAATGCACCATGCCCATCATCATAATGCTTCTGGCTATTGTCAGCACAATGAAATCAAAATTCTCCATGACCACTGTCATCACAATGCTCCATGACCCCTGTCATCACAATACTCCATGAACATTTTCAGCCCAATGCTCCATGACACTTGTCATCACAGTGATCCATGACCTTGTCATCCCAATGCTCCATGACCCCTTTATTCACAATGCTCCGTGACGCTTGTCATCTCAGTGCTCCATGACACATGTCATCACAATGCTCCATGCCATTGTCAGGAAAATGCTACATGAACTTGTCATTACAATGCTCTATGAGCTTGTCATCACAATACTCCATTACCATTGTCATCACAATCCTCCATGAACCTTGGGATCACATTGCTTCATGCCCTTGTAATCACAATGCTCCATGCTCCTTGAAATCAAAATGATCCATGACCTCTGTCCTCACAATGCTCCAAACCCTTGTGATCAAAATGTTCCATAACACTTGTCATCACAACCATCCATGATGCCTGTCATCACAATACTCCATGCACTTTTATCAGAATGCTCCATGACCTTTGTCATCACAATTCTCAACACACTTGTCATCACAATGCTCCCTGACACTTGTCATCAAAATGCGCCTTGAACCCTGTCACGAAAATGCTCCATGCCTTTTTCATCACAATGCCCTATGCCGTTTTCAACACAATGCTCCACGCCCCTGTAATCAAAATACTCCACAAGCTTGTCATGAGAATGCTCCATGACCCTTGTCATCACAATTCTCCATGCACTTGTCAGCACAATACTCCCTGACCCTTGTCATCACAATGCTCCAAGCCATTGTCATTAAAATGCACCATTACCTTTGTCATCAGAATTCTCCATGACACTTGGCATCACAATGCTCCATGCCATTGTCATCACAATGGGTCATTACATATGTCAAAACAGTGCTCCCTGACACCAGTCTTCACAATACTCCATGACCTGGTCATCACAATGCTCCATGCCCTTGTCACCACAGTGCACCATTCCAACAGTCATCGCAATAATCCATTAAAATTATTAGACCAATGCTCCATGCACTTGTCATCACAATGCTCCATGACCCTTGTCATCACAATGCTCCATGAACTTTTCATCACAATGCTCTTTGATCCTTGTCATCACAATTCCCTATGCCTTTCTCAGCACAATGCTACATGACACTTGTCATCACAATGCTCCATGTGCTTGTCAGCACGATGCTCCATGACACATGCAATCACAGTGAACCATGTGCTTGTCATCACAGTGCTCCACAATCTTGTCACCACAATGCTCCATAAAACTTGTCATCAAAATGCTCTCTCACCACAGATATCACAATGTTACATCCCTATTCGTCACAATACTCCCTCACCCCTGTTATCACAGTTTTCCATGACTCATGTCATCACAATGCTACATGCACTTATCATCACAATGTTCGATGACCCCTGACATCACAATGCTCCATAACCCCTGTCATCAAAATGCTCCATTTCCTTTTAATCAAAATGCTCCATGACCCCTGCCATCACAGTATTCCACGGCCTTGTCATCACAAGGCTCCATGACACTTGTCATCACAATGCTCCAAGACACCTGTAATCACAATGCTCCATGCCCTTGTCATCACAAAGCTCCATGACACATGCCATCAGAATGTTCCATGTCCTTCTCATCAAAATGTTCCATGCCCTTGTCATCACAGTGCTCCAAGATCCCAGTAATCACAATGCTCCATGCCCCTTTTCATCTCAATGCTCCATGAAACCTGTCATCACAATGCACCATGCCCATCATCATAATGCTTCCGGCTATTTTCAGCACAATGAAATCAATATTCTCCATGACCTCTGTCATCACAATGCTCCATGACCCCTGTCATCACAATACTCCATGAACATTTTCAGCCCAATGCTCCATGACCCTTGTCATCACAATGATCCATGCCCTTGTCATCCCAATGCTCCATGAACCCTGTATTCACAATGCTCCGTGACGCTTGTCATCACAGTGCTCCATGACACCTGTCATCACAATGTTCCATGCCTTTGTCAGCAAAATGCTACATGACTTTTTCTTTACCATGCTCTATGCGCTTGTCATCACAATACTCCATTACCATTGTCATCACAATCCTCCATGAATCTTGGGATCACATTGCTACATGCCCTTGTCATCACAATGCTCCATGCTCCTTGAAATCAAAATGATCCATGACCTCCGTCATCACAATGCTCCAAACACTTGTGATCACAATGTTCCATAAAACTTGTCATCACAACGCTCCATGATGCCTGTCATCACAATACTCCATGCACTTTTATCAGAATGCTCCATGACCTTTGTCATCACAATTCTCAATACACATGTCATCACAATGCTCCCTGACACTTGTCGCCAGAATGCTCCTTGAACCCTGTCACGAAAAGGCTCCATGACATTTTCAACACAATGCCCCATGCCGGTTTCATCACAATGCTCCACGCCACTGTCAGCAAAAAACTCCACAAGCTTATCATGAGAATGTTCCATGACCCTTGTCATCACAATTATCCATGCACTTTTCAGCACAATGCTCCCAGACCTTGCCATCTCAATGCTCCAAGCCACTGTCAGCACAATGCACCATTACCTTTGTCATCAGAATCCTCCATGACACCTGGCATCACAATGCTCCATGCGATTGTCATCACAATGGGCCATTACATATGTTATCACAATGCTCCCTGATACCTCTCTTCACAATACTGCATGACCTGGTCATCACAATGCTCCATGCCCTTGTCACCACAATGCACCATTCCAACAGTCATCACAATAATCCATGAAACTTATTAGACCAATGCTCCATGCCCTTGTCATAACAATGCACCATGACCCTTGTAATCACAATGCTCCATGAACTTTTTATCACAGTGCTCTTTGATCCTTGTCATCACAATGCTCTATGCCTTTCTCCGCGCAATGCTACGTGCCCCTTGTCATCACAATGCTCCATGCGCTTGTCAGCACGATGCTCCCTGACACATGTCATCATAATGCACCATGCGCTTGTCATCACAGTGCTCCACAACTTGTCATCACAATGCTCCATAAACCTTGTCATCACAATGCTCCATGCACTTCTCATCAAAATGCTCTCTCACCACAGATATCACAATGTTACATCACTATTCGTCACAATACTCACTCACCCCTGTTATCAGAATGTTCCATGACCGCTGTCATCACAATGCTACATGCACTTATCATCAAAATGTTCGATGACCCCTGACATCACAATGCTCCATAACCCCTGTCATCAAAATGTTCCATGACCCTTTTCATCATAATGCTCCATGACCTCTGACATCACAATGTTCCATAACCCATGTCATCAAAATGTTCCATGACCCTTTTCATCATATTGCTCCATGACCCTGTCATCACAATGCTCCCTGCCATGCTCATCACATTGCACAACGCACTTGTCATCAAAATCCTCCATGACATTTGTCATCACAAAGATCCATGACCCTTGGCATCACAATGCTCCATGTCATTGTCATCACAATCCTCCATGAACACTCTCATCACATTGCTCCATGTCCTTGTCATCACATAGCTCCATGACACATGTCATCAGAATGCTCCAAGGCCTTCTCATCACAATGCTCCATGCCCTTGCAGTCACAGTGCTCCATTACCCCTGTCATAACAATGCTCCATGATCCCTGCCATCACGATGTTCCATGGCCTTGTCATCACAGTGCTCCATGACACCTGTCATCACAATGCTCCATGACTTTGTCAGCAAAATGCTACATGACCTTGTCATTACAATGGTCTATGCGCTTGTCATCACAGTACTCCATTTCCATTGTCATCACAATCCTCCATGAACCTTGAGAGCACATTGCTTCATGCCCTTGTCATCACAATGCTCCATGCTCCTTGAAATCAAAATGATCCATGTCCCCTGTCATCACAATGCTCCAAACCCTTGTGATCCCAGTGTTCCATAACACTTGTCATCACAATGCTCAGTACACTTGTCATCACAATTCTCCCTGACACTTGTCATCAGAATGCTCTTTGAACCCTGTCACGAAAAGGCTCCATGCCTTTTACATCACAATTCCCCATTCCGTTTTCATCACAATGCTCCGTGACCATTTTCATCAAAATGCTCCATGAGTTTGTCTGAAAAATGTTCCATGACCCTTGTCATCACAATGTGCCATTCGCTTTTCATCACAACGGTCCAGAAAATTGTCATTGCAATGCTCCATAAACCTTGTAATCACAATGCGCCATACACTTCTCTTCAAAATGCTCTCTCACCAGAGATATCACAGTGTTCCATCACTAGTTGTCCCAATACTCCCTCACTACTGTAATCACAATGTCCCATGACCCCTGTCATCACAATGCTACATCCCTTTATCATCACAATGTTCCATGACCCCTGACATCACAATATTCTATAACCCATGTCATCAAAATGTTCCAATACACTTTCCATCATATTGCTGCATGACCCTGTCATCAAAATACTCCCTGCCCTTATCATCACAATGCACCATGCACTTGTCATCAAAATGCTCCATGACATTTGTCATCACAAAGTGCCATGACCCTTGGCATCACAATGCTCCATGTCATTGTCATCACAGTGCTCCATGAACCCTCTCATCACATTGCTCCATGCCCTTGTCATCACAAAGCTCCATGACACTTGTCATCAAAATGCTCTATGACCTTCTCATCACAATGCCCCATGACCTTGTCATTATAATCCTTCATGACCCATGTATCACAGTGTTCCATGCCCTTATCATCACAATGCTCTATGCCCACTCTCATCACAATAATACATGAAACTTATTAGACCAATGCTCCATTCCCTTGTCATCACAATGCTCCATGCCCTTGTTATCACAAAGGTCCATGACCCCTGTCATCACAATGCTCCATGCCTCCATTCATCACAATGCTTCATGACCTTTGTCATCACAATGGTCCATGCCCTCGTCTTCAGCAGTCTCTGTGACATATTTAACCACAATGCTCCATGAAATTTTCATCACAATGCTCTTTGACCCTTGTCATCACAATGCTCTATGCCTTTCTCAGCACAATGCTCCATGACCCTTGTCATCACAATGCTCCATGCGCTTGTCAGCACAATGCTCCATGACCCATGTCATCACAATGCACCCTGCACTTTTTATCACAGTGCTCCACAATCTTGTCACCACAATGCTCCATAAAACTTGTCATCACAATTCTCCATGCACTTCTCATCAAAATGCTCTCTCAACACTGATATCACAATGTTACATCACTATTCATCACAATACTCCCTCACCCCTGTCATCACAATATTCCATGACTTCTGTCTTTGCAATGCTACATGCACATATCATCACAAATTTCGATGAGCCCTGACATCACAATGTTCCATAACACCTGTCATCAAAATATTCCATGACCCTTTTCATCAAATCGCTCTATATCACTGTCATCACAATACTCCCTGCCCTTCTCATCACAATGTACCACGCCCTTGTCATCAAAATGCTCCATGACCTTTGTCATCACAAGGATCCATGACCCTTGGCATCTCAATACTCCATGCACATTTGCATCTCAGTGCTCCATGAACCCTGTCATCAAAATGCACCATGCCCATCATCATAATGCTTCAGGCTATTGTCATCACAATGAAATCAAAATATTTGATGATCTATCTCATCACAATGCTCCAAATCCTTGTGATCACAATGTTCCATAACACTTATCATCACAATGTCCCATGACGCTCATCATCACAATTATCCATGGTCTTCTCATCACAGTGCTCCATGACCTTTGTCATCACAGTGCTCTATACACTTGTCATCACAATGCTCCCTGACACTTGTCATCAGTATGCTCCTGGAACCCTGTCATGACAAAGCTCCATACCATTTTCATAACAATGATCCATGCCAATTTCATCACAATGCTCCCAGAAACCAGTAATCACAATGCTCCATGCCCTTGTCATCACAATGCCCCAAGACCCCTGTAATCACAATACTCCATGCCCCTTTTCATCAGAATGCTCCATGAAACATGTTATTACAAGGCTCCATGGTCTTCTCATCACAATTCTCCAGGAACTTTTCATCACAGTGCTCCATTCCCTTGTCATCACAATGCTCCATGACGCCTGTCCTCACAATAGTTCCTGAATATTTTCAGTCCAATTCTCCAGGAACTTCTCATCACAATGCTTCATGATCCCTATCATCACAATGCTCCATGACCACTGTCATCACAACGCTCCATGACCCCTGACAACACAGTGATCCGGGACTCTTGTCATCACAGTTGTAAATTCCCTAGTCATCACAATGCTCCATGAAAATTTTCAGCCCAATGCTCCATGACACTTGTCATCACAATGATCCATGCCCTTGCCATCCCAATGCTCCATGACCCCTGTAATCACAATGATCCGTGATGCTTCTCATCACAGTGCTCTATGACCCTTATCATCACAATGCTCCATACCTGTGTCAGCAATAGGCTACATGACCTTGTCATCAAAATGCTCCATTTGCTTGTCATCACAATACTCCCTTACCATTGTCATCACAATCCTCCATGAACCTTGGGATCACATTGCTTCATGCCCTTGTCATCCCAATGCTCCATGCTCCTTGAAAACAAAATGCTCCATGACTTCTATAATCACAATGCTCCAAACCCTTGTGATCACAATGTTCCATAAGAATTGTCATCACAACGCTCCATGATGCCTTTCATCACAATACTCCATGTCCTTTTCGTCAAAATGCTCCATGATTTTTTCATCACAATTCTCCAAACACTTGTGATCACAATGTTCCATAACACTTGTCATCACAACGCTCCATGATGCCTGTCATCACAATACTCCATGTCCTTTTCATCAAAATGCTCCATGATCTTTTTCATCAAAATTCTCAAAACACTTGTCATCACAATGTTCCCTGACACTTGTCGTCAGAATGCTCCTTGAAACCTGTCATGAAATGGCTTCATGCCTTTTTCATCACAATGCTCCCTGTCCTTTTCATCACAATGCTCCATGCCATTGTCGTCACAATACTCCACAAGCTTGTCATCAGAATGCTCCATGACACTTGTCATCACAATGCTCCATGGCCACAGTCATCACAATGCTCCGTACCCCTTGTCATTACTGTGCTCCATGACGCTCGTCATCACAATTATCCATGGTCTTCTCATCACAATGCTCTACGCCCTTGTCATCAAAATGCTCCATGACCCTTGTCATCACAATGCTCCATGGCCACTGTCATCACAATGCTCCATTCCCCTTGTCATTACAGTGCTCCATGACGCTCGTCATCACAATGCTCCACGGTGTTGCCATCTCAATGCTCCATTCCCTGGTCATCACAATGCTCCATGCCCTGGTCATCACAATGCTCCATGTCCTCTGTCATCACAATTCTCTTCGTTCTTTGCATCACTATGCTCCATGACAGTTCTCATCACCGTGTTACATGATTTGTCATCACAATTCTCTATGCACTTGTCATCGCAATGCTCTATCACCCCTTTCATAGGAAGCTCCATGTGCTTCTCATCACAATGCTTCATGAAATTGTCATCAAAATTCTCAATGGCCCTTGTCATCACAATGCTCCATGCCCTTGTCATCACAATGCTCCATGTCCCTTGTCATCACAATGCTCCAAGCCCTTGTCATCAAAATGCTCCATTACATTTGTCATCACAATCCTCCATTACACTTGGCATCACAATGTTCCATTCCATTGTCATCGCAATGGACCATGACATATGTCATCACAATGCTCCCTGAGACCTGTCTTCAAAATACTCCATGACCTTCTCATCACTATGCTCCATGCCTTGTCATCACATTGCACCATGCCCACTGTCATCACAATAATCCATGAAACATGTCAGGCCAATGCTCCATGCCCCTGTCATCACAATGATCATTGCCTTTTCATCACAATGCTCTATGAACCCTGTCATCACAATGCTCCATGACTCCAGTCATCACAATGCTTCATGACCTTTGTCATCACAATGGTCCATGCCCTCGTCATCACAAGGCTCTGTGACCTTTGTCACCAAAATGCTCCATGAAATTTTCATCACATTGCTCGTTGACCCTTCTCATCACAATGCTCCATGCCTTTGTCAGCACAGGGCTCCATGACCCATGTCATCACAATGCGCCATGTGCTTGTCATAACAGTGCTCCACAACCTTGTCATCACAATGCTCCATAAAACTTGTCATCACAATGCTCCATGCACTTCTTATCAAAATGCTCTCTCACGAATGATATCAAAATATTCCCTCACTATTCATCACAATACACCCACTCCCCTGTCATCACAATTGTCCACAACTCCATCATGAAAATGTTCCATGACTCCTGACATCACAATGTTCCATAACCCCTGTCATCAAAATGTTCCATGACACTTTTCATCAAATTGCTCCATGACCCTGTCATCACAATGCTCCCTGCACTTCTCATCACAATGCACCACACCCTTGTCATCAAAATGCTCCATGACCTTTGTCATCACAAAACTCCATAACCCTTGGCATCACAATGCTCCATGCCGTTGTCATCACAATGCTCCAAAAACCTCTCATCACATCGTTCCAAGCCCTTGTCATCACAGTATCCATGATGCTTTTCATCACAATGCTCGATGCCATTCTTCTCACAATGCTCCATGCGCTTGTCATTACAATCCTCCATGAACCATGTATCACAGTGTTCCGTGCCCTTGTTATCACAATTCTCCTTGCCCCCTCTCATCACAATAATCCATGAAACATCTCAGACCAATGTTCCATGCCCTTTTCATCACAATGATCCAAGACTCCTCTAATCATAATGCTCCATGCCCCTTTTCATCTCAATGCTCCATGAACGCTGTCATCACAGTGCACCAATGCGCATCATCATAATGCTTCATGCTATTGTCATCACAATGAAATCTAAATGCTCTATGACCTCTGTCATCACAATGCTCCAAATCCTTGTGATCACAATATTCTATAACACTTATCATCACAGCTCCCCATAACGCAATTCATCACAATTATCCATGGTCTTCTAATCACAATGTTCCATGACATTTGTCATCACAATGCTCAATACCCTTGTCATCACAATGGTCCCTGACACTTGTCATCAGTATGCTCCTTCAACCCTGTCATGACAAGTCTCCATGCCTTTTTCATCACAATGTTACATGCCCTTTTCCTCACAGTGCTCCAAGACCACTGCAATCACAATGCTCCATGCCCTTGTCATCACAAAGCTCCATGATGCATGTCATCAGAACGCTCCATGACATTGTCATCCCAATGTTCAATGCCCTTGTCATCACAATGCTCCAAGACCCCTGTAATCACAATGCTCCATGAGCCATTTCATCAGAATGCTCCATGAGACTTGTCATCACATGGCTCCATGGTCTTCTCATCACAGTGCTTCAGTACCTTGTCATCACAATGCTCCTTGACCCCTGTCATCACAATACTCCATGAACATTTTCAGCCCAATGCTCCTTGACGTTCTCATCACAATGCTCCATGACCTCTGTCATAACAATGCTCCATGACCGCTGTCATGACAATGCTCCATGAACCCTGACAACACAATGATCCGGGATGCTTGTCATCAAAATGCTCCATGCCCTTGTCATCCCAATGCTCCATGAACCCTTTAATCACAGTGCTCCATGACGCTTGTCATCACAGTGCTCCATGAAACTTGTCATCACAATGCCTTTGTCAGCAAAATGATACATAATCTTGTCATCACAATGCTCCATGTGCTTGTCATCACAATCCTCCATGACCCTTGGGATCATATTGCTTTATGCCCTTGTCATCTCTATCTTGCCTTTCTAGTTTTTACAGATTTTCGGATGCCCTTTTTGACCGGTGGGAAGCGACAATTCTTTGTAGTGTGGATTTGCATTGTGTGCTTGCTTGATTGGCCAAAAAGGGCCTATGCCTTTTCTCCTGAATATATTCAGGAGAAAAGTCATACGCTGTTTTTGGCCAAGTGCATCATTCTCGAAGTTGTGATGCCTTTCCTGTGCTTTAAAGGCGATTCCAATTTACCTCTTGAAATATGTTTTGTGCAATTCTGCCTCATTTTCAAGTCCGCTTTGTTGCCTTCCCTCAACAGATTTTTGGAAGAGAGTAGTCCTTTATAACTCTGCAGGTTTTTGATTTGCTTTGCCCCTGAGCTCCAATTTTCAAATCCCATTTTTGGGAGCTGACCGCAAATCCACAATTTTGCTTCAGGACCTATACTGGTTCCAGGGGTGGCTATACTGGTTCCCTGTGGGTGGCTGAGGCTTTGGTTAATTCTTTTTCCTGACGGGAATTTAGAGTGACATGTGTCCGTCCAAATGCCTACATCTACTCTCTGATTGGTTCTCCCTCTTCCCTTTCATCCTCTGCACAATTAGCAAACTGTGCGAACCAGGAGGTTATAGGGGATGACTCTCCTAAGTTGGGAGATTGATAGTAAAGTTGTTGGAATGCCAAACTGTAGCACAAGGAGAGGAAAAAGTAGGAGATTTTCAGAAACCTTTCGCCATCACAGGGTGTCCATTCTCTAGGTTTCCCATACATGTTATAACTGTAGTGATATTCCCTTCTACCTGGAAATTTGGGACCCATGGAATGGTGGCATGCATTACTACTTTAGAGGGTCTGCATTTTCTCTCCCAATCTCACCAATCCTCTCAGTCCCAAGTGTCCAGCCTTATGTCTCATCCAGCTGTCTTTGCAGATAGGGTCATTCTAGGTTTCATCAGAACCCCTGAAGGAATTGTGTAAGAATTTCGCTGTTTTTTTGTTTTGCTTTTGAAATTCATTTTTATAATGGGGTTGAGCTGATTTTCACTGACGTGTTTATGACGGTCTAGACACACTTGATTCCCTTACAGAGGCATATCAATACATAGGTTTTAAGATTCTTACTAATCAAATATATTCCTCTGTGGGGAATAGGGGTTTTGAGTCCCGTTCACTGAGGAAGGTGTAGGTCTTGTCTATTCTGTATTTGGTTTATGGAATGGTACCTGTGCTAATATCAAACTCTGGTTTTATGCATCACTCCACCTCTCCTTTCCCCTTAAGGAGGCATAAGAGTGTTTTCTAAATGTGAGACGCTGCTCTCTTTCCTAATTCAGTTCATGTGTTGTGATGTTGACATTCCCTCTGTAAGTGATATCTTATGATAAGATTCTTTTTCTGTGTGACTAATTTCCCTTAGAATCATCATACCTAAATCCTCTCATTATGCTGCTACTGGCCTTATGACACTGATTTCACGTCTGAGTGATATTCCGTTGTACAAAATTACCACAAGTTCTTTATGCATTTCTCTTTTTCCTGGGATACTTTAGGTGTACCGAAGTTGAGGTTCTTGTATGCAGAGCAGCCCTAAACTTTGGGGTGCCTGTGTCTTGTTGATATTTAGTCTTCCCAAGTTATATGTCCATGAGTTGAAGTCCCCTTTGCTCGGGGGCTTTGTATTTTAGATGTTTTAGGAAACAGCATACACTTCTTCAGAGTAGCTCTTGGATATTTATACCCCACCCATCAGCGTGACTAGTCTCCCTGTTTTCCATGGCCTCTCCTGCATTTTTGATTTGTACACATTTTTTGGATGGACTTTCTGAGCAGTGGAAATTGAGACTTCTTTATTGTGCGGATTTGCATTTCCCTCTTGCTTGGTTGGCCAAAAACTCTGTATGTGTTTTTTTCCTGAAGATATTCACGAAACAAACGCATACACCCTTTTGCCCAACTGCATCATTTTAGAAATTCTGCTGCTTTTCATATGCTTTAAATGTGAGTACAATATACCTTTTGAAAAATGTTTCCTGCAATTCTGCCTCTCATTCAGAACCTCTTCGTTGCCTTACCTGAATATATTTTTGGACGTTGGTTATCATTTATATCTTTGCAGGTCTTTGAATTGTCTGCTCCTGAGCTCCATTTTGCAACTCGCTTTTTTTGTGAGCTGACCGCCAAACCATTGGATTGATTCCGGCCCTATTCTGGTTCTGGGGAGGCAGGCTGAGCCTTTGGTTAATTCTTCTTCCTAAAGGGATATTAGAGTGACATGTGCCTGTCAAAACTCCTACAGCTAATATCTCACTGGTTCCTCCTCTTCCCATTTATCCTCTGCAAAAATTGCAAACTGTGTGAAACAAGAGGTTAAAGGTGCTGATTCTCCAAGTGGGGAGATTGTTAGTAATGTGGCTGGAATGGCGAACCCCAGCACCAGGAGATCAAAAATGAGGTGCATTTTAGACACCTCTCCTGAGCACACGGTGTACATTCATCTCGGTTTCCCAGGCATGTTTTCACTGTCAGAAGATTCCCTTGAAAGTGCAGATTTGGGACCCATGGAATGGGTACCAGGCAGTATTACTTTAAAAGTTCTGCATTTCCTCACCCAGCCTCTCTAACATCTCTTAGCGTGCATGGCTTCCAGCCTTATATATCATCCTGCTGTGGGTCTACATGTGTTCAATCCATGTTACATCGTAACCCTTCAACAAAAGTTGTAAGAATTTTTGTCTGTCTCACTGCTTTTATAAATATATTTAAATTTATTTTTATATTGGTTACAGCTGATTTTCAAAGCTCTGTTTTTTGCTGCTGTACATCCACTTGATTCATGTACTGTGAGACAACAATAAATTCTTTCTCAGATGCTTATGAGTCATATGTATTATTTTCCAGTGACTTGAGTGGGCTGAGTGCAGTTATCTGAGGTACCGTGTAGGCCTTGCCAGTTATTCAATTCGGTACTTGGAATGGTATCTTTGCTAATTTCAACCTCCTGGATAATACCTCACCATTCCCCACCTTTCCCATTTAGCAGCCTTATGTCTATTTTCTACATATTTGACTATGTTTCTGTTTTGTAGTTTATTTCATGTGTAGCCATTTTTGATTCCACCTTTAAGTGACATCTTATGATATGTGTCTTTTTCTTTCTGACATGTGTCACTTAGAATGATCGTATGTAACTCCTCCAGAGTTGTTACAACTGGCCTTATTTCATTGATTTCTGGATGAGTAATATTCCACTGTACATAAGTACCCCATCTCTTTTATCCATTTTATCCTTCCAGGGACATTTAGGTTATATCCAAGTGGAGGCCCTTTTTAACAGAGAGGTGGTAAACGTTGGAGTGCCTGTTTTCTGTCATTTTTTGTTTTTCCCAAGGTATACGCCCATGAGTGCAAGTGCCCTATGCTCTGTAGCTCAGTTTTCAGATGTTTTAGCAAACACAATACACTTCTCCAGAGTGGCCATTGGCAAATTACATTTCCACTATCAGCCTCACAGGGCTCCCTTTTCTCCTCACCCTGTCCTGCATTTCTGGTGTTTACACTTTATGTGGTTGACCCTTCTGACTGATGTGAAGTGATACATTTTGTAGTATTGATTTCCAGTGCCCACCTGTTTGGTTGGATAAAAAGTGTGTATGGCCTTTACTTGAATATATTCAGAAAAATTGCATACGCTGTTTTGGGCCAACAGCATCATTGGCAATGTTCAGCCCCTTTTCTTGTGCTTTAATGGGGAGTCCTTTCTACCTCTTCAAATCTGTTTCCTGCCACACTCCCTTGCTTACAAGTCCTTTTCTGTGACTTACCTCAAGACATTTTTCAACAATAGATATTTTCAACTCTGCAGTTTCATGAATTTTAGTGCCCCTGAGTTCCATTTTTCAACTTGTGTTTTTGGAAACTGGACACAAAACAGCAGGATTTCCTCTAGCCCTCTTCTCTTTCTGTGGGCAATTCTAGCCTTTGATGAATTTGTCTTCCGGATTGGAAATTAGAGTGGCATGTGCCTGTCCGAAGACCTAAGACATGTCTATAAATTTTTCTCATCCTTCCGCTTCATCCTCTGGACAAATTCCAAACGGTGTGCAAAAGGATGTTGACGGTGCTGATATCCCCAAGTGAGGAGATTGTTAGGAAAGATGCTGGAGGGGTGAACCCGAGCACCAGGAGATGAGGAGATGAGGTGCCTTTTCCAAACTCTTTCCGATCAAACGGTGTACCATCCTCTAGGTGTGACAGGCATGTTTTAGCTGTAGGAAGGGTCCCGTGCATGGAAGGAGAACACCAGGGATTTTTCCAAATCAGTGCCTCCCCGTACCCCAAACTGGGGAATTTTTAAGCTACGGCTACACGTATGTCCATTAAGGGCCTTGGGAAGTAGGCAGAGCCCAAACTTTAGATGATTGAAATCTTCAGGTTCAGAAGCGCTCACCATCGGCCTTGCTTAGGTTACATTTTATCTGTCATTGATAGATGATGTCAATAAAAATATCGATTCTTTTTCAGATTATTTCCCCTTATAGGTTATTGCAAAATATTCAGCATAGTTCCCTGTGCTATACAGTAGTTCCTTGTTGATGATCTATTTTATACATAGCAGTGTGTATGTGTTAATCCCAAACTGTTAATTTATCCCTTCTCCTACCTTTCCCCTTTGGTAATAATAAATTATAAGATTTTATACTTCTCAGAAATGGGGGAGCTGAAAGAGAGGTATCCTTTTCAATGGAAAAGCATTCTAAACAAGACTGAAGCTTCAGCCAAGAGTATTCGATGTACATCTATGGAAATAAATCACTTCATTTCTCTAATGTTGACCTGACCAATAAGACAGACGTCTTCACTGAACTTGCTTATAGTAAAGTGATGGAAATATCAAATGTAAGTCTTAGAAAAATCTTATTTTACCCGAGCATTATACACTGCTCTATGTTAACTACAGTTTGGCTCACACATCTGTTCAATGAAGTTACAAAGTTCTCAAATTCTGTTACTGATCATCCAGAGGGGACCATAACAGGAGTCCCCGTGCCCAGTGTCATTGGAGCCAACAGATCAAGACTGAGTTTGGTTCAGAAGCAAAGGAAACATTATTTTGAAAACCGAATGGAGAGGTGAGAGTGTGCACTCCCCCACGGACTGTGGGCTGGGATGCTGAGTAGGGATCCCGGCAGCGTCAGTGGGAGTTAGGGGATGGAGCTCTCGAGGGCTGGGTTGGCTGCAGCTCAGGCTCTATGCCGTGCAGTCTGCATGGGACTCCGCTAGCTGAGGTGTCGACCCAGCCATTCTGCACTAGGAAGTCGGGTCTGAAGTGCCGGGTGTGGTACCTCTGCATGCGGAACCCTAGGAGCATGTGAAATTAGACAAAGCACAAAGGAAAAACAGGTTAGACTTTATTTTATTGCCCAGATTCTCTTTTTATCTCCCAGGAATTTTTAATGAACGTTGCCAGAGACGAACACCTCCTCTGCTTTTTGTTCCGTTCCTCATTCTTCGGGTGTTGAGGGTGCAGACCCCTATTTTGTAACTGCTTCATGCTGTGGTGGCAGCCCTGATACCTGGGGGGAGGGGCAAAACGTCTCCCCACCAGCCTCCAGGTGAGGTTGATTGTCCCAAAGGCTCCTGCCACACTTCTCGTCCGCCTGAGCACCAGCATTGGAAGTGTTATAGATTCTAATGACCTTTAAGGGTCCAGGAAAGAGATGCGCAGAGATCCTGTGGTGGCAGGTTTCACCCCACCCCACATTTGTTCGGTGACATTAGGCTGACGTTTTTTGCCAGCCTAGATGCTCTGACCAGTAGTCTGTGCTTTCTTTAATTAGGTCCCTGAATTAATGTACAAACAGCACCATGTGTCAGAGCCCTGCCTTTGCAACACCCAGACATTCCAGGGTCAGTGGTGATCCAGTACCATGACGTCCACTGAGTCAACAGCCT
This sequence comes from Mesoplodon mirus, assembly GCF_964341445.2. NCBI lineage: Eukaryota > Metazoa > Chordata > Mammalia > Artiodactyla > Ziphiidae > Mesoplodon > Mesoplodon mirus. The sequence continues at coordinate 37,506 of NW_028295198.1, forward strand.
TTTGAAGTAGCCAGCAGTCCACGCGGTCATATTGGCCACCATCACCGCGGTGTCTGTAGGGTTTTCTATGGTGAAAGCGTGATATACGTTTCCCCCGCCAAGCTTATTAGCTCCCCTCTGGGTGCAGTAAGTCCTGCAAGCAGTAGTCTGCTCTTTCGGGGCACAATCTTGTTGTTTTCTGAGAGAAACTCCAGGTCAAGTGATGGTCACACGAGTCATCTTGGGTGCCTGTTGCCCCCATTTGTCCCTCTGGAGGTTGGAGTTGGAGGGCCTCCTCACTCGAGGTCAGTGTGTCCACAGAGCGACCCCTGCAACTTCAGGACATGATGGGAGGTTAGGATCACGACGTGGGGTCCTATTCCCTTAGGAGGGAGCTGGCCTTGTGGGCTGCTGATTTCTAGCATTTTAGATACCCCAGTATCCTGGCCTGATGAGTCGGTGGGCAAAGCCCTTGGTGACCATAGTTTATCATACCTGAAGGGCATTCTTGTGTTGCTCCATTTCAAGTGGTCCTAGTTTTTGCACTAAGGCTCCAAGGGCGATTAACCTTTGACCGGGTATGTAAAGGTCAAAGGGTTTAGCTAAATTAGCGAGTTCCTTGGCAAGGATCTGAATTGACTGCTCTTTCCATTATTGAAAGGCTGCTTCTGGATTCTATTGAAAAGGATCATCATCTTTTCGTGTCAGTGTTTCATGTAGAGGCCCAGCTATTAGACTGTAGTTAGGGATCCAGATGCAGAAAACCTTGGCCTCCCCAGGAACCCTTAAGCTGTCTTCTAGTTTTAGAAGAGGTAAGGCTGCAAATGGCTTCTTCCCTATCCTGGGATGCGTTTCTCCAAATATCTGTGAGAATGAAGCCCAGGCAAGTCACCTGAGCCTGTGATATTTGAGCCTTTTCCTTGGACACCTTCTATCCTTTCTTGGCTAGGTAGTTCCGAGGCGTCTTTAGTAGGCCTGGCAATCAGAATGTCATCTGCATATTGAAGGAGGGTTCCCTTTTACAGAGGTAGAACGTTTAGGTTTTTAGAGGACATTTCCCCAATGATGGTGTGGGGATTTTTGAACCATTGGGGCAGGACGGCCCAGCATTATTGCTCGTGTTGCATGTTGTGTCCTGCCACACACAAGCCAAAAATTCTTGTGACTCTGAGATGAATTGAATACAGAAGAAGGCATCATTGAAGTGTAATACAGAATGCCATGGCCTGGTGGATGGTAGAATGAGCAGCAGGGTGTAGGAAATAGGAGCTACTGGATGTATATCCTCGGTGGCTTCACTGACTGTCCTGATGTCCTTTACCAGGTCTCCAGCAGCCCATTGGGTTCTCGTGGTTAGGCCAATCCCAGGATATGGAGCTCACCTGGGCTGCATCCCGCACCCCACAGCCCACGGGGCTCTCGTGTTCAAGTCCCTCCCAGGGTATGGAGCTCACCTGTGCAGCTACCCAGCAGCCCATGGGGCTCTCATAGTCAGGTCCCTCCCAGGATACGGAGCTCCCCTGGGCAGGTACCCCAGCAGGGCTGGACACACAGGAACTGTGCACATAGCCCACCTTGCAGAGAACCCCCAGCTCACCTGTCACTCACAGCTGACACAGAACACCTCAGAGCAGGACTTGAACTAACAAACAGCAGCTCTGACAGGTCTGTGACCCTGGCTATCACTCTGTGCAGCCTCGCTCTGCCTGGTCTTCTAGACACTTCCACTGCAGCCGGGGCACCAGGCCTCTGTCTCCACCCACCATCACTCCTCTCCCTGACTCCTGGGTTCCTCTCATTAGGATAGGGTCTTCTTGAAGTTGTTTTCCACTCATGGACCAGATAAAATGATAAGAAAACTAGCGGCAGCTGCAGCCCCTTGTATATCTTGACTCTCAAGGCCCACACCTGTTCCTTGGGACTGACCCGTTTAGCAAGGTTCATTTTCTGCAACTGTGAGCCCCTGAGGGGTGAGGATTGGCTGATTTGGGCAGCCTGACACTGCCTGCCAGCCCTCCCTCAGGTCTGCCTGGGTTGAGGTCAATATAAACACCTCTCCAGTCAGCAAGAGCCCCTGTAGCTGTGACTGACGCCATATTCTCTGTCCCGTCAGCAGTTTCGGGGCTGGGGTGGTGGGAGGGAGGGACGGGCCGTGGCTTTGTGGGTGGCCCAGTGTGAGTGGGGCTCTTCTGGACTTTCTGCAGGAGTTGCCAGGCTGCCACCTGCTAAAGAAGAGGATGTGTCACCCATACCTGCCACTGGAATTTCTCCCCCGGCAGAGGTGAGGAAGTAAAAAAGCAGTGGGGGCTCTGGAAGGAGGGGTATCTCAGGCAGGGAAATGAAAAGCTTCCAGAAGAGCATCTGGGGCCAGGACCATCCTGACTGGCCTGCCGGCACCAAGTCAGCCTGCGTGCTCTCTCTAGTGTGGCACCACAGCCCTTCCTCTAGGCTTGCAAGTGCTTGTACATATTCAGGTGTTTTACCTGGAAAGGGTGGGAAGAGTTCAGCTGCAGCAGGACTGGGGCTCAGCTCACATTTACTCACAGACGCCTCGACACAGTCCCCCAGCTTTGCAATGAGGATGCTCCTTGTGGGGGAGAGCGCTGCTGACGGCATGGGAGACGATTTCCCACCTCTGACCAACTTAAGAATTTTTTACCACTGGAGCAAGTGCCCTGATACGATTTTCCTCTGTATACCTGGTGAGTTCTGTTTTTTTTTTCTTTCTTTTTTTCTTTTTGGTTCAAGTTAGATTGTATTTATTCCTCTTTTTTTTAATTTGGATTTATAAACATGGAAATAATGCATTAATATAAAGACGTCTATATGAAGGGAAAAACTTTTTTCTGTTTTATTTTATTAAATGTTATTTATTGATTTTTATTTTTTTTAATTTATTTCTTTTATACAGCAGGCTCTTATTGGATATGTATTTTATACATATAAGTGTGCACATGTGAATCCCAGTCTCCCAATCCATCCCACCACCACCCTCACATGGCGTTCCCTCCTTGGTGTCCATATGTTTGTTCTCTACATCTGTCTCTATCTCTGCCCTGCAAACTGGTTCATCTGTACCATTTTTCTAGGTTCCACATATATGCATTAATATACAATATTTGTTTTTCTCTTTCTGACTTACTTCACTCTGTATGACAGTCTGTAGATCCATCGAGGTCTCTACAAATGACCCAATTTCATTCCTATGTATGGCTGAGTAATATTCCGTTGTATATATGTACCACGTCTTTATCCATTCGTCTGTCTGTGGGCACTTAGGTTGCTTTCATTACCTGGCTATTGTAAATAGTGCTGCAGTGAACATTGTGGTGAATGTGTCTTTTTGATTTATGGTTTTCTCTGGGTATATGCCCAGTAGTGGGATTGCTGGATTATATGGTAATTCTATTTTTAGTTTTTTAAGGAACCTCCATACTGTTCTCCATAGAGACTGTATCGATTTACATTCCCAACAATAGTGGAAGAAGGTGCCTTTTCTCCACACCCTCTCCAGCATTTGTTGTTTGTAGATTTTCTGGTGATGCCCATTCTAACAGGTGTGACGTGATACTTCATTGTAGTTTCGATTTCCATTTCTCTAATAATTAGTGATGTTGAGCAGATTTTCATGTGCGTACTGGCCATCTCTATGTCTTCTTGGAAGAAATGTCTATTTAGATCTTCCATTTTTGTATTGGGTTGTTTGTTTTATTAATATTGAGCTGCATGAGCTGTTTATATATATTGGAGATTAATCATTTGTCCATTGATTCATTTGCAAATATTTTCTGCCATTCTGAGGGTTGTCTTTTCGTCTTGTTTGTAGTTTCCTTTGCTTTGCAAAAGCTTTTACGTTTCATTAGGTCCGATCTGTTTAGTTTTCTTTTTTATTTCATTACTATAGGAGGTGGATCAAAAAAGATCTTGCTGTGATTTACGTCAGAGTATCCTTCGTAAGTTTTCCTCTCAGAGTTTTATACTGTCTGGTCTTACATTAAGGTCTCTAATCCATTTTGAATATATTTTTTGTATGGTGTTGGGGAGTGTTCTAATTTCATTCTTTTACATGTAGCTCTCCATATTTCCCAGCACCAATGATTGAAGAGACTGTCTTATCTCCATTGTATAGTCTTGCCTCCTTTGTCATAGATTAGTTGACCATAAGTGTGTAGGTTTATCCTTGGGCTTTTTTTTTTTTTCCTTTTACACTTTTATTGAAGTATAATTGCTTTACAATGGAGTGTTCGTTTCTGCCGTATAACAAAGTGAATCAGCTATACATATACAAATATCACCAGATCCCCTCCCTCTTGCATCTCCCTCCCACACTCCATATCCCACCCCTTTATGTGGTCACAAAGCACCGAGCTGATCTCCCTGTTCTATGTGGCTGATTCTCAGTAGCTATCGGTGTTACATTTGGTAATGTATTTATGTCCATGCCACTCTCGCACTTCGTCCCAGCTTACCCATCCCCCTTCCGGTGTCCTCAAGTCCTTTCTCTATGTCTGTGTCCTTAATCCTGTCCTGCCACTAGGTTCTTCAAAATCTTTTTTTTTCTTCATTAGATTCCATATATCTCTGTTAACATACAGTATTTGTTTTTCTCTTTCTGACTTACTTCACTGTGTAGGACAGATTCTAATTCCATCCACCTCAGTACAAATAACTCAGTTTTGCTTCTTTTTATGGTTGAGTAATATTTGATGGTATATATGTGCCAGATCTTCTTTATCCATTCATCTGTCGATGGACACTTAGGTTGCTTCCATGTCCTGGCTAATGCAAATAGAGCTTCAATGAACATTTTTGTACATAACTCTTTTTGAATTATGGTTTTTGCAAGGCAAATGCCCAGTAGTTGGATTGTTGTGTCGTATGGTATTTCTATTGTTAGTTATTTAAAGGAACCTCCGTACTGTTCTCCCTAGTGCTCATATCAATTTACATTCCCACCCACAGTGCAAGTGTGTTCCCTTTTCTCCAATAAAGGCCTCTCCAGCATTTATTGTTTTGTATATTTTTTTGATGATTGCCACTCTGACTGCTGTGAGGTGATACCTCAGGGTAGTTTTGATTTGCATTTATCTAATGATTAGTGATGTTCAGCATTCTTTCATGTGTTTCTTGGTAATCTGTATATCTTCTTTGGAGAAATGTCTATTTAGGTCTTCTGCCCATTTTTGGATTGGGTTGTTTGTTTTTGTGATATTGAGCTACATGTGGTGCTTGTAAAGTTTGGAGATTAATCCTTTGTCAATTGCTTCATTTGAAAATATTTTCTCCCATTCTGAGGGTTGTTTTTGCATCTTGTTTATGTTTTCCTGTACTGTGTAAAAGCTTTTAAGTTTCATTAGGTCCCATTTGTTGATTTCTGTTTTTATTTCCATTTCTCTAGGAGGTGGGTCCAAAAGGATCTTGCTGTGATTTATGTCATACAGTGTTCTGCCTATGGTTTCCTCTAAGTGTTTTATAGTGTCTGGTCTTATATTTAGATCTCTAATCAATTTAGAGTCTATTTTTGTGTATGGTGTTATGGAGTGTTCTAATTTCATTCTTTTATGTGTAGGGGTCCAGTTTTTCCAGCACCAATTACTGAAGAGACTGTCTTTTCTCCATTGTATATCCTTAGCTCCTTTGTCATAGATGAGATAGCCATAGGTATGTAGGTTTATCTCTGGGCTTTCTGTCCTGTTCCATTGATCTGTGTTTATGCCAATCTACATACACTTGATTCCATTATGGAGACATATAAATACATAGGTTTCAAGGTTATTACCAGTCAGATATATTCCTCTTCAGTGAATAGGGTGTTTTGTGTCCAGTTCATTGAGAAAGGAGTAGGTCTTGTCTATTAACTATTTGGTATATGGAATAGGATCTGTGCTAATTTCAAACTCTGCTTTTACACATCACCCCACGTCACCTTTCCCCTTAAGGAGGCATAAGTGTGTTTTCTAAATGTGTAACTCTGTTCTCTTTTGAAATTCAGTTCATATGTAGCCATGTTTACTTTTCCTCTGTAAGTGATATATTACAATAAGTTTCTTTTTCTTTGTGGCTCATTTCACTTAGCATCATCGTACCTAAAGCCACTCATTATGCTGCTATTGGCCTTATGACATTGATTTTATGTCTGAGTGACATTCCTTTGTATATAAGTACCACAACATCTATATCCATTTTTTTTTCCTTTCCTGGGATATATAAAGTGTACCGAAGTCGAGGTTCTTGTAAACAGAGCAGCCCTAAATTTTGGGCTGGCTGTGTGTTGTGGATTTTTAGTTTTCCCAAAATACACGCCCATGAGTGGAAGTGTGCTATGCTCTGTAGCTCTGTTTTAGAAAACAACATACAGTTCTCCAGAGAGGCTGTTGGAAATTTACATCCTGTCCATCGGCGTAACCAGGATCCCTTTTCTCCATGGCCTGTCCTGCATTTGTTGTTTTTACACTATTTGTGGATGGCCCTTTTGACTGGAGGTAAGGGACACTGCTCTGTAGTGTGGATTTGCAATGCCTGATGGCTTGCTTAGCCAAAAAGGGCATATGCATTTTTTCCCGAATATATTCAAGAAAATACACATAATCCCTTTTCAGCCAAGGGCAACATTGTCGAAATTCTGTCGCTTTTCATGTGCTTTAAAGATGACTCCAATCTACCTCTTGAAATCTGTTTCCTTCAATTCTGCCTTGCATTCAAATCCTCTTCACTGCCTTTCCTCAATATATTTCTGGATGATAGCTGTCCTTTATAATTCTGCAAGTTTGTGAATTGCTGTGCCCCTGATTTCCATTTTTCAACTCGCCTCTTTGTGAGATGGCTGCAATACCACAGGATGGCTTTAGGCCCTAGTCCTGTTCCGGGGCTTCAGGCTGAGCCTTTGGTTAATTATTCTTCCTGATGGGAAACTAGAGTGACATGTACCCATCCAAACACCTACAGCTAATCTCTCATTTATTTGCCCTCTTCCTGTTCATCCTCTGCACAGTTTGCAAACTGTGCATAACGGGAGGTTAAAGGCACTGACACTCCAAGTGGGGAGATTTTGAGTAATGCAGATGGAATGGCAAAGCCGAGCACGACAAAAGGAAAAATGAGGTACCTTTTAGAAAACTTTCCCAATTACACAGTGTACCATCCACTGGGTTTCCCATGCATGTTTTAAATGTAGGAAGAGTCCCTTAAACCTGGAAATTTGGGACCACTAGAATGGGTAGCACACAGTATTGCTCTAAGTGGTGTTCTTTTGTTCACACAACCTCAGCAATCTTCTCAGCCCCAAGAGTCCAGTCTTATGTCTCATCCAGCTGTGGGTGTAAAGGTGGTCAATCTAGCTTGCATCACAGGCCCTGAACGTAATTTTTAAGACTTTCTCTCTGTTTTTGCATTTTGCTTTTGAAATTTATTTTTATAAGTGGGTTTATCTGAATTTCAGTGCTGTGTTCATGCCGTTATACACACACATGATTCCTTTATGGAGACATGAGAATACATATGTTTTAAAATACTTAGAGTCAGAGATATTCCTCTGCAATGAATAGGGGGTGTTGAGTCCAGTTTATTGTGCCGGGAGTAGGTGTTGTCTATTACATACATGGTTTATATAACGGTATCTGTGTTAATTTAAACCTGTGGTTTTATGCATCACCCCACCTCTCCTTCCTCCTTAAGCAGGCATAAGTGTGTTTTCTAAATGTGAGACGCTGTTCCCTTTCCTAACTCAGTTCATGTGTAGCCATGTTACAGAAAATTCATAAGTGCTATCTTTTGATAAGTTTCTTTTTCTGTGTGAATTATTTCACTTAGAATCATCGTACCTGAATCCATTCATTTTCCTGTTACTGGCATTATGACATTGATTTCATGGCTGAGGGATAATCCATCGTACATAAGTACCACAATTTTTTGAATCATTTTTATCTATCCTGGGATATTTAGAGAGTACTCAATTTGAGATTCTTGTAAGCAGTGCAGCCCTAAATTTTGGGGTGGCTCTATCTTATTGATTTTCAGTTTTCCCAAGGTATATTCCCTAGACTGGAAGTCCCCTTGGCTCTGTAGCTCTGTTGTTTACTTGTTTTAGGGAACACAATGCACTCCTCCAGAGAGGCAGTTGGCAATTTACATCCCGCCCATCAGCATAACAAGGCTCCATGTTCTCCAGGGCCTCTCTAGGATTTCTGGTTTTTACACATTTTGTGGATGTCCCTTTTGACTGGTGGGAATTGATACTATTTGCTGTGCAGATTTGCATTGCCCACTTGCTTGCTTGGCCAAAAAGGGCGTATACGTTTTCTCCTGAATATATTCAGGAGAAAAGGCATACGCCCTTTTTGGCCAAGTGCATCATTTTCGAAATTGTGACCCTCTTCCTGTGCTTTACAGGTGATTCCAACGAACCACTTGAAATCTGTTTTCTGCTATTCTGCCTCGCTTAGAAGGTCGCCTCGTTGCCTTCCCTTAACAGATTTTTTGGACGATACTTGTCCTTTATTACTGTGACAGTTTGTGAATTGCTGTGCCCTTGAGCTCCATTTTCTAACTCGTTTTTTGTGAGCTGACCACAAGTCCAAAATTTTGGTTCAGGACCTATAATTGTTCACGGCAGGTGGCTGAGGCTTTGGTTAATTCTTCTTCCTGCCGGGAATTTAGAGTGACATGTGCCCGTCCAAATGCCTATCAGGTACTCTTTCATTGGTTCCCCCTTTTCCCTTTCATCCTCTTCCAAATTGGCAACCTGAGCAAACCAGGAGGTTAAAGGGGCTGCCTCTTCAAGTTGGGAGATTGATAGTAAAGCAGTTGGAAAGTCAAACCAGAGCACCAGGAGAGGGACAACTAGTTGGCTTTTAGAAACCTTTCGTATTCACTGTGTGTCCATTCTCTTGGTTTCCTGTACATGTTATAGCTGTAGTAATATTCCCTTCAACATGGAGAGTTGGGAATCAAGGAATGGGTGCCACGCATTATTGGTTTGAAGGGTCTGCATTTGATAACCCAAATTCACCAATCCTCTCATTCCCAAGTGTCCAGACTTATGCCACATCCAGCTGTCGTTGTACTCAGGGTCATTCAATGTTTCATCAGAGACCCTGAAGTAATTGTAAAGAATTTCCCTGTTTTGTTGTTTTGTTTTTGAAATTCCTTTTTATAGTGGGTTTGAGCTGATTCTCACTGCCGAGTTTATGCCAGTCTAGACACACTTGTTTCCCTTACGGTGATATATCAATACATAGGTTTTAAGATTCTTACTAGTCAGATATATTCCTCTGTGTGAAGTATGGGGTCTTGATAACCTTTCAGTGAGGAAAGTGTAGATCTTGTGTATTCTGTATTTGGTTTCTTTAATGGTGCCTGTACTTATATCAAACTCTGGTTTTATGCAACACCCCACCTCTCCTTCCCCCTTAAGCAGGCGTAAGACTGTTTTCTAAATGTGAGACTCTGTTCTCTTTCCTAACTCAGTTCATGTGTAGCCATGTTTACAGGATTTTCATAAGTGATATCTTATGATAAGATTCTTTTTCTGTGTGACTTATTTCACTTAGAATCATCATATCTGAATCCATTCATTTTGCTGCTACTGGTCTTATGACATTGATTTCATGGCTGAGGGATATTCCATCATAACGTAAGTACCACAATTTTTTGAACCATTTTTATCTTTCACGGAATATTTAAGGTGTACCCAAGTTGAGGTTCTTGTCAGCAGTGCAGCCCTAAATATTGGGGTGGCTCTGTGTTAATGATTTTCAGTTTTCCCAAGGTATATGCCCTAGACTGGAAGTGTCCTTGGCTCTGTAGCTCTGTTGTTTACTTGTTTTATGGAACACAATGCACTCCTGCAGAGAGGCAGTTGGAAATTTACATGCCTTCCTTCAGCATAACAAGGCTCCCTGTTCTCCAGGGCCTGTCTTGCCTTTCTGATTTTTACACATTTTTCCGATGTCCCTTTTGACCGGTGGGAAGTTATACTAATTTGTAGTGCAGATTTGCATTGCCCGCTTGCTTGCTTGGCCAAAAAGGGCGTATACGTTTTCTCCTGAATATATTCAGGAGAAATCACATACGCCCTTTTTGGCCAAGTGTATCATTGTCGAAGTTGTGCCCCTCTTCCTGTGCTTTAAAGGCGATTCCAATGTACCTCGTGAAATCTGTTTCCTGCTATTCTGCCTCGCTTTCAAGTCCGCCTCATTGCCTCCCCTCAACAGACTTTTGGACGATAGTTGCCCTTTATTACTCTGCCAGTTTGTGAATTGCTGTGCCCCTGAGCTTCATTTTGTAACTAGTTTTTTTTGTGAGCTGAATGCAAGTCCAATATTTTGGTTCAGGACATACATTCGTTTTCGGTGGGTGGCTGAGACTTTGGTTAATTCTTCTTCCTCCCGGGAAATAAGAGTGACATATGCCCGTCCAAATGCCTAACAGCTACTCTCTCATTGGTTCTCCCTATTCCTTTTCATCCTCTGCCAAATTGGCCATCTGTGCGAACCAGGAGTTTAAAGGTGCTGTCTCTACAAGTTGGGAGATTGATAGTAAAGCAGTCGGAAAGTCAAACGGGAGCACCAAGAGAGGGACTATTCATTGAGATTTAGAAACCTTTCGTATTCACAGTGTGTCCATTCTCTAGGTTTCCCATACATGTTATAGCTATACTAATATTCCCTTCAACCTGGAGAGTTGGGACCCATGGAACGGGTGCCCTGCATTACTGGTATAAAGGATATGCTTTTGCTCACCCAATCTCACCAATTCTCTCAGTCCCATGTGTCCAGCCTTATGCCACATCCAGCTGTCATTGTAGATAGGGTCATTCCAGGTTTCATCAGAGACCCTGAAGGAATTGTAAAAAATTTCCCTGTTTTTTTGTTTTGTTTTTGAATTTCCTTTTTAGATTGGGTTTGAGCTGATTCTCGCTGCCATGTTTATTCCAGTCTAGACACACTTGATTCCCTTACGGAGACATATTAGTACATAGGTTTTAAGTTAATTACTAGTCGGATATATTCCTCTGTGGGAAATATGGGATTATGAGTCCCTTTCACTGAGGAAGGTATAGGTCTTGTCTATTCCATAGTTGGTTTTTGGAACGGTACCTGTGCTTATATCAAACTCTGGTTTTATGCATCACGCCACCTCTCCTTCCCCCTTAAGAAGGCAAAAGAGTGTTTTCTAAATGTGAGACTCTCTTCTCTTTCCTAACTCAGTTCATGTGTAGCCATGTTTACAGGATCTTCATGAATGATATCTTATGATAAGTTTCTTTTTCTGTGTGACATATTTCATTTAGAATAATCGTACCTGAATCCACTCATTTTGCTGCTACTGGTTTTATGACATTGATTTCATGGCTGAGGGATATTCCATCGTACGTAAGTACCACAATATTTTGAACCATTTTTATATTTCCAGGGATATGTAAGGTGTACCCAAGTTGAGGTTCTTGTAAGCAGTGGAGGCCTAAATTTTGGGGTGGCTCTGTCTTATTGATTTTCAGTTTTCCTAATGTATATTCCCTAGACTCGAAGTGCCCTTGGCTCTGTAGTTCTGTTGTTTATTTGTTTTAGGGAACACAATGTACTCCTCCAGAGAGGCAGTTGGCAAATTACATCCCGCCCATCAGCATAAAAAGGCTCCCTGTTCCCCAGGGCCTGTCTTGCCTTTCTGGTTTTTACCAATTTTGTGGATGCCCCTAATGACCGGTGGGAAGTGATACTTCATTGTAGTGCAGATTTGCATTGCCCGCTTGCTTGCTTGGCCAAAAAGGGCGTATGCGTTTTCTCCTGAATATATTCAGGAGAAAACGCATACGCCCTTTTTGGCCAAGTGCATCATTGTCGAAGATGTGCCCCTTTTCCTGTGTGTTAAAGGTGATTCCAACGTACCTCTTGAAATCTGTTTCCTGCTATTCTTCCTCGCTTTCAAGTCCGCCTCGTTGCCTTCCCTCAATAGATTTTTGGACGATAGTTGCCCTTTATTACTCTGCCAGTTTGTGAATTGCTGTTCCCCTGAGCTCCATTTTGTAAATCGTTTTTTGTGAGCTGAACGCAAGTGCAATATTTTTTTTCAAAACCTATACTGGTTTTCGGTGGGTGGCTGATACTTTGGTTAATTCTTCTTCCTCACGGGAAATAAGAGTGACATGTGCCCGTCCAAATGACTGACAGCTACTCTCTCATTGGTTCTCCCTCTTCCCTTTCATCCTTTACCAAATTGGCAACCTGTGCGAACCAGGAGGTTAAAGGTTCTGTCTCTCCAAGTTGGGAGATTGATAGTAAAGCAGTTGGAAAGTCAAACTGGAGCACAAGGGGAGGGACTATTCGTTGAGTTTTAGAAAACTTTCATATTCACAGTGTGTCCATTCTCTAGGTTTCCCATACATGTTATAGCTATAGTAATATTCCCTTCAACCTGGAGAGTTGGTACCCATGGAACGGGTGCCATGCATTACTGCTATAAAGGGTATGCTTTTGCTCACCCAATCTCACCAATCCTCTCAGTCCCATGTGTCCAGCCTTATGCCACATCCAGCTGTCATTGTAGATAGGGTCATTTCAGGTTTCATCAGAGACCCTGAAGGAATTGTAAAAAATTTCCCGGTTTTTTTGTTTTGTTTTTGAAATTCCTTTTTAGATTGGGTTTGAGCTGATTCTCGCTGCCATGTTTATGCCAGTCTAGACACACTTGATTCCCTTATGGAGACATATCAGTACATAGGTTTTAAGTTTCTTACTAGTCGGATATATTCCTCTGTCGGAAATATGGGATTATGAGTCCCTTTCACTGAGGAAGGTGTAGGTCTTGTCTATTCCATAGTTGGTTTTTGGAACGGTACCTGTGCTTATATCAAACTCTGGTTTTATGCATCACCCCACCTCTCCTTCCCCCTTAAGAATGCATAAGAGTGTTTTGTAAATGTGAGACTCTGTTCTCTTTCCTAACTCAGTTCATGTGTAACCATTTTTACAGGATCTTCATAAATGATATCTTATGATAAGTTTCTTTTTCTGTGTGACATATTTCACTTAGAATCATCGTACCTGAATCCACTCATTTTGCTGCTACTGGTTTTATGACATTGATTTCATGGCTGTGGGATATTCCATCGTACGTAAGTACCACAATTTTTTGAACCATTTTTATATTTCCAGGGATATGTAAGGTGTACCCAAGTTGAGGTTCTTGTAAGCAGTGCAGGCCTAAATTTTGGGGTGGCTCTGTCTTATTGATTTTCAGTTTTCCCAAGGTATATTCCCTAGACTCGAAGTGCCCTTGGATCTGTAGCTCTGTTTTTTATTTGTTTTAGGGAACACAATGCACTCCTCCAGAGAGGCAGTTTGCAATTTACATCCTGCCCATCAGCATAAAAAGGCTCCCTGTTCTCCAGGGCCTGTCTTGCCTTTCTGGTTTTTACCCATTTTGTGGATGCCCCTAATGACCGGTGGGAAGTGATACTTCATTGTAGTGCAGATTTGCATTGCCCGCTTGCTTGCTTGGCCAAAAAGGGCGTATGCGTTTTCTCCTGAATATATTCAGGAGAAAACGCATACGCCCTTTTTGGCCAAGTGCATCATTGTCGAAGTTGTGCCCCTATTCCTGTGCGTTAATGGTGATTCCAACGTACCTCTTGAAATCTGTTTCCTGCTATTCTGCCTCGCGTATAAGTCCGCCTTGTTGCCTTCCCTCAACAGATTTTTGGACGATAGTTGCCCTTTATTACTCTGCCAGTTTGTGAATTGCTGTGCCCCTGAACTCCATTTAGTAACTCGTTTTTTGTGAGCTGAACACAAGTTCAATATTTTTATTTCAGAACCTATACTGGTTTTCGGTGGGTGGCTGAGACTTTGGGTAATACTTCTTCCTCACGGGAAATAAGAGTGACATGTGCCTGTCCAAATGCCTGACAGCTACTCTCTCATTGGTTCTCCCTCTTCCCTTTCATCCTTTGCCAAATTGGCAACCTGCCCGAACAAGGAGGTAAAAGGTTCTGTGTCTCCAAGTTGGGAGATTGATAGTAAAGCAGTTGGAAAGTCAAACTGGAGCACAAGGAGAGGGACTATTCATTGAGTTTTAGAAACCTTTCATATTCACAGTGTGTCCATTCTCTAGGTTTCCCATACATATAATAGCTATACTAATATTCCCTTCAACCTGGAGAGTTGGGACCCATGGAACGGGTGCCGTGCATTACTGCTATAAAGGGTATGCTTTTGCTCACCCAATCTCACCAATCCTCTCAGTCCCATGTGTCCAGACTTATGCCACATCCAGCTGTCATTGTAGATAGGGTCATACCAGGTTTCATCAGAGACCCTGAAGGAATTGTATAGAATTTCCCTTTTTTTGTGTGTGTTTCAAATTCCTTTTCATAGTGGGTTTGAGCTGATTCTCACTGCCATGTTTATGCCAGTCTAGACACACTTGATTCCCTTATGGAGACATATCAATACATAAGTTTTACGATTCTTACTAGTCAGATATATACCTCTGCGGAAAATATGGGGTTTTGAGTCCCTTTCAGTGAGGAAGTTGTAGGTCTTCTCTATTCCATAGTTGGTTTTTGGAACGGTAACTGTGCTTATATCAAACTCTGTATTATGCATCACCCCACCTCTCCTTCCCCCTTAAGCAGGCATAAGAGAGTTTTCTAAATGTGAGACACTGTTCTCTTTCCTAACTCAGTTCATGTGTAGCCATGTTTACAGGATCTTCATAAGTGATATCTTATGATAAGTTTCTTTTTCTGTGTGACTTATTTCACTTAGAATCATCGTACCTGAATCCACTCGTTTTGCTGCTACTGGTCTTATGACATTGATTTCATGGCTGAGGGATATTCTATCATACGTAAGTAGCACAATTTTTTGAACCATTTTTGTATTTCCTGGGATATTTAAGGTGTACCCAAGTTGAGGTTCTTGTAAGAAGTGGAGGCCTAAAATTTGGGGTGGCTCTGTCTTATTGATTTTCAGTTCTCCCATGGTATATTCCCTAGACTCAAAGTGCCCTTGGCTCTGTAGCTGTGTTGTTTACTTGTTTTAGGGAACACAATGCACTCCTCCAGGGAGGCAGTTGGCAATTTACATCCCGCCCATCAGCACAGCAAGGCTCCCAGTTCTCCAGGGCCTGTCTTGACTTTCTGGTTTTTACCCATTTTGTGGATGTCCCTTTTGACTCGTGGGAAGTGGTACTTCTTTGTAGTGCAGTTTTGCATTGCCCGCTTGCTTGCTTGGCCAAAAAGGGTGTATGCGTTTTCTCCTGAATATATTCAGCAGAAAACGCATACGCCCTTTTTGGCCAGGTGCATCATTGTCGAAGTTGTGCCCCTATTCCTGTGATTTAAAGGTGATTTGAAAGTACCTCGTGAAATGTGTTTCCTGCTATTCTGCCTCCCTTTAAAGTTCGCCTCGATGCCTTCCCTCAACAGATTTTTGGATGATAGTTGCCCTTTATTACTCTGCCAGTTTGTGAATTGCTGTGCCCCTTTGCTCCATTTTGTAACTAGTTTTTTGTGAGCTGAACGAAAGTCCAATATTTTGGTTCAGGACCTATACTGGTTCCCGGTGATTGGCTGAGACTTTGGTTAATTCTTCTTCCTCCGGGGAAATGAGAGTGGCATGTGCCCATCCAAAAGCCTAACAGCTACTCTCTCATTGGTTCTCCCTCTTCCCTTTCATCCTATGTCAAATTGGCAACCTGTGCAAACCAGGAGGTTAAAGGTGCTGTCTCTCCAAGTTGGGAGATTGATAGTAAAGCAGTTGGAAATTCAAATTGGTCCACCAGGAGAGGGACTATTCTTGAGTTTTAGAAACATTTTGTATTCACAGTGTGTCCATTCTCTAGGTTTCCCATACATGTTATAGCTGTAGTAATATTCCCTTCAACCTGGAGAGTTGGGACCCATGGAAAGGGTGTCATGCATTATTGCTTTAAAGAGTCTGCATTTGCTCACCCAATCTCACCAATCCTCTCAGTCCCATGCGTCCAGCCTTATGCCACATCCAGCTGTCGTTGTAGATAGTGTCATTACAGGTTTCATCAGAGACCCTGAAGGAATTGTATAGAATTTCCCTGTTTTTTTTTGGTTTGTTTTTGAAATTCCTTTTTATAGTGGGTTTGAGCTGATTCTCGCTGCCATGATTATGCCAGTCTAGACACACTTGATTGCCTTATGGAGACATGTCAATACCCAGGTTTTAAGATTCTTAATAGTCAGATATATTCCTCTGCAGGAGATATGGGGTTTTGAGTCCGTTTCACTGAGGAAGGTGTAGGTCTTGTCTATTCCATAGTTGGTTTTGGGAAAGGAACCTGTGCTTATATCAAACTCTGGTTTTATGCATCACCCCACCTCTCCTTCCCCGTTAAGCAGGCATAAGAGTGTTTTCTAAATATGAGACTCTCTTCTCTTTCCTAACTCACTTCATGTGTAGCCACGTTTACAGGATCTTCATAAGTGATATCTTATGATACGTTTCTTTTTCTGTGTGACTTATTTCACTTAGAATCATCGTACCTGAATCCACTCATTTTGCTGCTACTGGTCTTATGACATTGATTTCATGGCTGAGGGGTATTCCCTCGTATGTAAGTACCACAACTTTTTCAACCACTTTTATATTTCCTGGGATATTTATGGTGTACCCAATTTGAGGTTCTTGTAAGCAGTGCATTCCTAAATTTTGGGGTGGTTCTGTCTTATTGATTTTCAGTTTTCCCAAGGTATATTTGCTAGACTGGATGTGCCCTTGGCTCTGTAGCTCTGTTGTTTACTTGTTTTAGGGAACACAATGCACTCCTCCAGAGAGGCAGTTGACAGCTTACATCCCGCCCATCAGCATAACAAGGCTCCCTGTTCTCCAAGGCCTGTCTTGCCTTTATGGTTTTTACCCATTTTGTGGATGTCCCTTTTGACCGGTGGGAAGTGATACTTCTTTGTAGTGCAGATTTGCATTGCCCGCTTGCTTGCTTGGCCAAAAAGAGCGTATGCGTTTTCTCCTGCATATATTCAGGAGAAAATGCATACGCCCTTTTTGGCCAAGTGCATCATTGTCGAAGTTGTGACCCTCTTCCTCTGCTTTACAGACGATTCCAACGTACCTCTTGAAATCTGTTTCCTGCTATTAGGCCTGATTTTCGGGTTCGCTTTACTGCCTTCCCTCAACAGATTTCTGGAACATAGTTGGCCTTTATTACTCTGCCTGTTTGTGAATTGCTCTGACACTGAGCTCCATTTTTCAACTCGTTTTTTGTGAGCTTAACGCCAGTCCCATATTTTGGTTCAGGACCTATACTGGTTCCCAGTCATTGGCTGAGTCTTTGGTTAATTCTTCTTCCTCCCGGGAAATAAGAGTGACATGTGCCCGTCCAAATGCCAAACAGCTACTCTCTATATGGTTCTCCCTCTTCCGTTTCATCCTTTGCCAAATAGGCAACCTGTGCGAAACAGGAGTTTAAAGGTGCTGTCTCTCCAAGTTGGGAGATTGATAGTAAAGCAGTTGGAAAGTCAAACCGGAGCACCAGGAGAGGGACTGTTCGTTGAGCTTTAGAGACATTTCGTATTCACAGAGTGTCCATTCTCTAGGTTTCCAATACATGTTATAGCTGTAGTAATATTCCCTACAATCTGGAGAGTTGGGACCCATGGAATGGGTTCCATGCATTATTGCTTTAAAGGGTCTGCATTTGCTCATGAATCTCACCAATCCTATCAGTCCCATGTGTCCAGCCTTATGCCACCTCCAGCTGTCGTTGTAGATAGGGTCATTCCAAGTTTCATCAGAGACCCTGAAGGAATTGTAAAGAATTTCCCTGTTTTTTTGTTTTGTTTTAGAAATTCCTTTTTATAGTGTGTTTGAGCTGATTCTCGCTGCCATGATTATGCCAGTCTAGAAACACTTGATTCCCTTACGGAGACATATCAATACATAGGTTTTAAGATTCTTACTAGTCAGATATATTCCTCTGCGGGAAATATGGGGTTTTGAGTCCCTTTCACTGAGGAAGGTTTAGGTCTGGTCTATTCCATAGTTGGTTTTTGGAACGGTACCTGTGCTTATATCAAACTCTGGGTTTATGCATCTCCCCACCTCTCCTTCCCCTTAAGCTGGCATAAGAGTGTTTTCTAAATGTGAGACTCTGTTCTCTTTCCTAACTCAGTACATGTGTAGCCATGTTTACATTAACTTCATAAGTGATATCTTATGATACGTTTATTTTTCTGTGTGACTTATTTCACCTAGAATCATCGTACCTGTATCCACTCATTTAGCTGCTACTGGTCTTATGACATTGATTTCATGGCTGATGGATATTCCATTGTACGTAAGTACCACAATTTTTGAACCATTTTTATATTTCCTGGGATATTTAAGGTGTACCCAAGTTGAGGTTCTTGTAAGCAGTGCAGCCCTAAATTTCGGGGTGGCTTTTTCTTATTGATTTTCAGTTTTTCCAAGGTATATTCCCTAGACTGGAAGTGTCCTTGGCTCTGTAGCTCTGTTGTTTACTTGTTTTAGGGAACACAATGCACTCCTCCAGAGAGGCAGTTGGTAATTTACAGCCCGCCCTTCTGAATAACAAGGCTCCCTGTTCTCAAGGGCCTGTCTTGAATTTCTGGTTTATACCCTTTTTGTGGATGTCCCTTTGGACCGGTGGGAAGTGACACTTATTTGTATTGCAGGCTTACATTGTCTGCTTTCTTGCTTGGCAAAAAGGGCGTATGCGTTTTCTCCTGAATATACTCAGGAGAAAACGCATACGCCATTTTTGGCCATGTGCATCATTGTCGAAGTTGTGCCCCTCTTCCTGTGCTTTAAAGGCAATTCCAACGTACCTCTTGAAATCTGTTTCCTGCTATTCTGCCTGGCTTTCAAGTCCACCTCGTTGCCTTCCCTCAACAGATTTTTGGATGATAGTTGTCCTTTATTACTCTGCCAGTTTGTGAATTGCTCTGCCCTATAGCTCCATTTTTTAACTCGTTTTTTTGTGAGCTGAACAAAAGTCCCATATTTTGGTTTAGGACCTATACTGGTTCCGGTGGGTGGCTGAGACTTTGGTAAATTCTTCTTCCTCCTGGGAAATAAGAGTGACATGTGCCCGTTCAAATGCCTAACAGCTACTCTCTCATTGGTTCTCCCTCTTCCCTTTCATCCTTTGCAAATTAGCAACCTGTGCGAACCAGGAGGTTAAAGGTGCTGTCTCTCCAAGTTGGGAGATTGATAGTAAAGCAGTTAGAAAGTGAAACTGGAGCACCAGGAGAGGGACTATTCGTTGAGTTTTAGACACCTTTCGTATTCACAGTGTGTCCATTCTCTAGGTTGCCCATACATGTTATAGCTGTAGTAATATTCCCTTCAACCTGGAGAGTTGGGACCCATGAAATGGGTGCCATGCATTATTGCTTTAAAGTGTCTGCATTTGCTCACGAATCTCACCCATTCTCTCAGTCCCTTGTGTCCAGCCTTATGCCACCTCCAGCTGTCATTGTAGATAGGGTCATTCCGAGTTTCATCAGAGACCCTGAAGGAATTGTAAAGAATTTCGCTGTTTTTTTGTTTTGTTTTTGAAATTCCGTTTTATAGTGTGTTTGAGATGATTCTCACTGCCATGACTATGCCAGGCTAGAAACAATTGATTCCCTTACGGAGACATATCAATACATAGGTTTTAAGATTCTTACTAGTCAGATATATTCCTCTGTGTGAAATATGGGGTTTTGAATCCCTTTCACTGAGGAAGTTGTAAGTCTTCTCTATTCCATAGTTGGTTTTTGGAACGATACCTGTGCTTATATCAAACTCTGGTTTTATGCCTCACCCCACCTCACCTTCCCCCTTAAGCAGGCATAAGAGTTTTTTCTAAATGTGAGACTCTGTTCTCTTTCCTAACTCAGTTCATGTGTAGCCATGTTTACAGGATCTTCATAAGTGATATCTTATGATACGTTTCTTTTTCTGTGTGACTTATTTCACTTAGAATCATCATACCTGAATCCACTCATTTTGCTGCTACTGGTCTTATTACATTGATATCTTGGCTGAGGGATATTCCATCGTACGAAAGTACCACAATTTTTTGAACAATTTTTATATTTCCTCGGATACTTAAGGTGTACCCAAGTTGAGTTTCTTGTAAGCAGTGCAGCCCTAAATTTTGGGGTGGCTCTGTCTTATGGATTTTCAGTTTTCCCAAGGTATATTCCCTAGACTGGAAGTGCCCTTGGCTCTGTAGCTCTGTTGTTTACTTGTTTTAGGGAACACAATGCACAACTCCAGAGAGGCAGTTGGCAATTTACATCCCGCCCATCAGCATAACAAAGCTCCCTGTTCTCCAGGGCCTGTCTTGAATTTCTGCTTTTTACCCTTTTTGTGGATGTCCCTTTGGACCGGTGGGAAGTGATACTTCTTTGTAGTGCAGACTTACATTGTCCGCGTGCTTGCTTGCCCAAAATGGGCGTATGCGTTTTCTCCTGCATATACCCAGGAGAAAACGCATATGCCCTTTTTGGCCAAGTGCATTATTGTCGAAGTTGTGCCCCTCTTCCTGTGCTTTAAAGGCGATTCCAACGTACCACTTGAAATCTGTTTCCTGGTATTCTGCCTCAGTTTCAAGTCCGCCTCGTTGCTTTCCCTCAACAGATTTTTGGATGATAGTTGTCCTTTATTACTCTGCCAGTTTGTGAAATGCTCTGCCCTATAGCTCCAAATTTAACTCGTTTTTTGTGAGCTGAACGCAAGTCCAATATTTTGGTTTAGGACCTATACTGGTTCCCGGTGGGTGGCTGAGACTTTGGTTAATTCTTCTTCCTGCCGGGAAATTAGAGTGACATGTGCCCATCCAAATGCCTAACAGCTACTCTCTCTTTGGCTCTCCCTATTCCCTTTCATCCTTTGCCAAATTGGCAACATGTGCGAACCAGGAGGTTAAAGGTGCTCTCTCTCCAAGTTGGGAGGTTGAAAGTAAAGCAGTTCGAAAGTCACACTGGAGCACCTGGAGAGGGATTATTCGTTGAGATTTAGAAACCTTTCGTATTCACAGTGTGTCCATTCTCTAGGTTTCCCATACATGTTATAGCTGTAGTAATATTCCCTACAATCTGGACAGTTGGGACCCATGGAATGGGTGCCATGCATTATTGCTTTAAGGGGTCTGCATTTGCTCACGTATCTCACCAATCCTCTCAGTCCCATGTGTCCAGCCTTATGCCACCTCCAGCTGTCGTTCTAGATAGGGTCATTCCAAGTTTCATCAGAGACCCTGAAGGAATTGTAAAGAATTTCACTGTTTTTTTGTTTTGTTTTTGAAATTCCTTTTTATAGTGGATTTGAGCTGATTCTCGGTGCCATCTTTGTGCCAGTCTAGACACACTTGATTCCTTTATGGAGACATAACAATACATAGGTTTAAAGATTCTTACTAGTCAGATATATTCCTCTGCAGGAAATATGGGGTTTCGAGTCCCTTTCACTGAGCAAGGTGTAGGTCTTGTGTCTTCCATTGTTGGTTTTTTGAACAGTACCTGTGCTTATATCAAACTCTGGTTTTATGCATCACCCCACCTCTCCTTCCCCCTTAAGCAGGCATAACAGTGTTTTCTAAATGTGAGACTCTGTTCTCTTCCCTAACTCAGTTCATGTGTAGCCATGTTTACAGGATCTTCATAAGTGATATCTTATGATAAGTTTCTTTTTCTGTGTGACTTATTTCACTTAGAATCATCGTACCTGAATCCACTCATTTTGCTGCTACTGGTCTTATGACATTGATTTCATGTCTGAGGGATATTCCATCGTATGTAAGTACCACAATTTTTTGAACCATTTTTATATTTCCTGGGGTATTTAAGGTGTACCCAAGTTGACGTTCTTGTAAGCAGTGCAGGCCTAAATTTGTGGGTGGCTCTGTCTTATTGATTTTCAGTTTTCCCTAGGTATATTCCCTAGACTGGAAGTGCCCTTGGCTCTGTAGCTCTGTTGTTTACTTCTTTTAGGGAACACAGTGCACTCCTCCAGAGAGGCAGTTGGAAATATACATCCCGCCCATCAGCATAACAAGGCTCCCTGTTCTCCAGGGCCTGTCATGAATTTCTGGTTTTTACCCATTTTTTCGATGTTCCTGTGGACCGGTGGGAAATGATACTTCTTTGTAGTGCAGACTTGCATGAACGCTTGCTTGGCCAAAAAAACTGTATGCGTTTTCTCCTGAATATACTCAGGAGAAAATGCATAAGCCCTTTTTGGCCAAGTGCATCATTGTCGAAGTTGTGCCCCTCTTCCTGTGCTTTAAAGGTGATTCCAACGTAACTCTTGAAATCCGTTTCTGGCAATTCTGCCTGGCTTTCAAGTCTGCCTCGTGTCCTTCGCTCAACAGATTTTTGGACGATAGTTTTCCTTTATTACTCTGCCAGTTTGTGAATTGCTGTGCCCCTGAGCTCCGTTTTTTAACTGTTTTTTTCTGAGCTGTACGCAAGTCCAATATTTTGGTTCAGGACATATACTGGTTCCCGGTGGGTGGCGGAGACTTTGGTCAATACTTCTTCCTCCCGGAAAATAAGAGTGACATATGCCCGTCCAAATGCCTAACAGCTACTCTCTCGTTGGTTCTCCCTCTTCCCATTCATCCTCTGCGAAATTGGCAACCTGTGCGAAACAGGAGGTTAAAGGTGCGGTCTCTCCAGGTTGGGAGATTGATAGTAAAGCAGTTGGAAAGTCAAACCGGAGCACCAGGAGAGGGACTGTACGTTGTGTTTTAGAGACTATTCGTATTTACAGTGTGTCCATTCTCTAGGTTTCCCATACATGTTATAGCTGTAGTAATATTCCCTTCAACCTGGAGAGTTGGGACCCATGGAATGGTTGCCATGCATTATTGCTTTAAAGGGTCTGCATTTGCTCACCCAATCTCACCAATCCTCTCAGTCCTATGTGTCCAGCCTTATGCCACATGCAGCTGTCATTGTAGACAGGGTCATTCCAGGTTTCATCAGAGACCCTGAAGGAATTGAAAGAAATTTCCCTGTTTTTTTTGTTTTGTTTTTGAAATTCCTTTTTATAGTGGGTTTGAGCTGATTCTCACTGTCATGTTTATGCCAGTCTAGACACACTTGATTCCCTTACGGAGACATATCAATACATAGGTTTTAAGATTCATACTTTTAAGATATATTACTCTGTGGTGAATATGGGGTGTTGAGTCCCTTTCACTGAGGAAGGTGTAGGTTTTGTCTGTTTCGTATTTGGTTTTTGGAACGGTACCTGTACTAATATCAAACTATGATTTTATGCATCACACCACCTCTCCTTCTCCCTTAAGCAAGCATAAGCGTTTTTTTTTAAATGTCAGTCTCTCTTTTCTTTCCTAACTCAGTTCATGTGTAGCCATGTTTACAGGATCTTCATAAGTGATATCTTATGATAAGTTTCTTTTTCTGTGTGACTTATTTCACTTAGAATTATCGTACCTGAATCCACTCATTTTGCTGCTACTGGCCTTATTTCATTGATTTCATGGCTGAAGGATATTCCATCATATGTATGTACCACAATTTCTTGAACCATTTTTGTCTTTCCTGGGATATTTAATGTGTACCCAAGTTGAGGTTTTTGTAAGCAGTGCAGCCCTGAATTTTGGTGTGGATCTGTCTTATTTATTTTCAGTTTTCCCAAGGTATATTCCCTAGACGGGAAGTGCCCTTGGCTCTGTAGCTCTGTTGTTTACTTGTTTTAGGGAACACAATGCACTCCTCCAGAGAGGCAGTTGGCAATTTACATCCCGCCCATCAGCATAACAAGGCTCCCTGTTCTCCAGTGCCTGTCTTGCCTTTCTGGTTTTTACACATTTTGTGGATGTCCCTTTTGACCGGTGAGAAGTGATACTTCTTTGTAGTGCAGATTTGCATTGCCCGCTTGCTTGCTTGTCGAAAAAGGGCATATGCGTTTTCTCCTGCATATATGCACGTGAAAACCCATATGTCCTCTATGGCCATTTCCATAATTTTCGAAGTTGTAATGCTTTTCCTGTGTTTAAAGGCGATTCCAATTTACCTCTTGAAATCTATTTCATGCCATTCTGCCTCATTTTCCCTTCCGCCTCGTGGCTTTCCCTCAACAGATTTTTCGAAGAGAGTAGTCCTTTATAACTCTGCAGGTTAGTGAATTGCTGTGGCCCTGAGCTCCATTTTTCAACTCGTGTTTTTGTGATCTGACTGCAAATCAACAGTTTTGCTTCTGGACTTATACTGGTTCTGGGGGGCAGGCTGAGACTTTGGTTAATTCCTCTTTGTGATGGAAAATTAGAGAGACATGTGGCCGTCCAAATGCCTACAGCTACTCTCTCATTGGTTCTCTCTCTTCCCTTATATCCTCTGCACAATTTTCCAACTCTGCGTACCAGGAGGATATAGGGGCTGACTTTCCAAGTTGGGAGATTGATAGTAAAGCAGTTGGAATGTCAAACTGGAGCACAAGGAGAGAAAAAAGTAGTAGAGTTTTAGAAACCTTTCACCATCAGATGGTTTCCATTCTCTAGGTTCCCATACACGTTATAACTGTAGTGATATTCCCTTCTACCTGGAGAGATGGGAACCATGGAATGGGTGACAGGCATTATTGCTTTAAAGGGTCTGCATGTTTTCACCCAATCTCACCAATCCTCTCAGTCCCAAGTGACCAGCCTTATGCCACATCCAGCTGTCATTGTAGATACGGTCATTCCAGGTTTCATCAGAACCCCTGAAGGTATTGTGTAAGAATTTTACTGTTTTTATGTTTTGTTTTGAAATTCATTTTTATAGTGGGTTTGAGCTGATTCTCACTGCCATGTTTATGTCGTTCTAGACACACTTGGTTCCCTTACGGAGACATATCAATACATAGGTTTTAAAATTCTTACTAGTCAGATATATTTCTCTGAGGGGAATAGGGATGTTGAGTTCCGTTCACTGAGGAAGGCGTAGGGCTTGTCTCTTCTGTTTTTGGATTATGGAACGGTACCTGTGCTAATATCAATCTTATGTTTTGTGCATCTCCCCACCTCTCTTTCCCCTTAAGCAAGCGTTATAGTGTTTTCTAAATCTGATACTCTGTTCTCTTCCCTAAATCAGTTCATATGTAGCCATGTTTACATTCCCTTCATAAGTGATATCTTATGTCGGAATGCACCATGGCCGTTCTCATAATAATGCTCCATGACCCCTGTCATCACAATGCACCATGCCCTGGTTATCAAAATGCTCCTTGTCCCTTGTCATCACAATTCTCCACGTCCTTGTCATCACAGTGCTACATGACACTTCTCATCAAAATGTTACATGCTCTTGTCATCACAATTCTCCATCCACTTGACATTGCAATGCTCCATGCACTTGTCATCACAATGCTCCATGCACATGTCATCACAAAGCTCCATGCCCTTGTCATCACAATGCTCCATTACCTTTGTCATCAGAATCTTCCATGACACTTGGCATCACAATGCTCCATGCCATTGTCATCAGAGCGGGCCACTACATATGTCATCAGAATGCTCCCTGACACATCTCTTCACAATACTGCATGACTTGGTCATCACAATGCTCCATGCCCTTGTCATCACAATGCGCCATTCCAACTGTCATCGCAATAATCCATGAAACATATTAGACCATTGTTCCATGCTCTTGTCATCACAATGCTCCATGCTCTTGTTATCACAATTCTTCATGACCCCTGTCATCACAATGCTCCATGACACTTGTCAGTATGTTCCTTGAACCCTGTCATGACAAGGCTCCATGCCTTTTTCATCACAATGTTCCATGCCCTTTCCATCACAGTGCTCCAAGACCCATGTAATCACAATACTCCATGCACTTGTCATCACAAAACTCAAGGACGCATGCCATCAGAATGCTCCTTGGTCTTCTCCTCACAATGTGCCATGCCCTTGTCATCACAATGTTCCAAGACCCCGATAATCACAATGCTCCATGCCCCTTTTCATCAGTATGCTCCATGTGACTTGTCATCACAAGGCTCCATGGTTTTGTCATCACAATGCTCCAGGAACTTGTCATCACAATGCTTCTCGACCTTGTCATTGAAATTTTCAGTGGCCTTTGTCATCATAATGCTCCAAGCCCTAATCATCAAAATGCTCCATTATATTTGTCCTCACATTTCTCCATTACATTTGGCTTCACAATGCTCCATGCCATTGTCATCACAATGGACCATGACATATGTCATCACAGTGCTCCGTGACAACTGTCTTCACAATACTCCTTGACCTTCTCATCACAATGCTCCATGCCCTTGTCATCACAATGCACCATGCCCAATGTCATCACAATAATCCATGAAACTTTTCAAACCAATGCTCCATGCCCCTGTCAACACAATGCTCCATGCCCTTGTCATCGCAATGCTCCATGACCCCTGTCATCACAATGCTCAGTGACTCCAGTCATCACAATGATTCATAACGTTTGTCATCACAATTGTCCATGCCCGCGTCATCACAAGGCTCTGTGGCTTTTGTAACCACAATGTTCCATGAACTTTTCATCACAATTCTTTGTGACCCTTGTCATCACAATGCTCCATGTCTTTCACAGAACAATGGTCTATGACCATTGTCATCACAATGTGCCACGCGCATTTCATCACAGCTGACCACAAACTTTTCATTGCAATGCTCCATAAACCTTGTAATCACAATGGTCCATGGACTTCTCATCAAAATGATCTCTCACCAGAGATATCACAATGTTCCATCACTAGTCATCACAATACTCCCTCACACCTGGAATCACAATGTTCCATGACCCTGTCATCACAGTGCTACATCCACTTATCTGCACAATGTTCCATGACCCCTGACATCACAATGTTCCATAACCCCTGTCAGCAAAATGCTCCATGACCCTTTTCATCCCAAAGATCCAAGACCCCTGACATCACAATGTTCTATAAACACTGCCATCACAATATTCCATTACAATTCTTATCAAATTGCTGCATGACCCGTTCATCAAAATGCTCCCTGCCCTTCTCATCACAATGCACCATGCCCTTGTCATCGAAATGCTCCATGACTTGTCATCACAAAGCTCCATGTCCCATGGCATCACAATGCTCCATGTCACTGTCATCACAATGCTCCCTGAACCCTCTCATCACATTGCTCCATGTCCTTGTCATCACAAAGCTCCATGACACTTGTCATCACAATGCTCGATGCCCTTCTCATGACAATGCTCCATGCCTTTTTCATTACAATCCTGCATGACCCATGTATCACAGAGTTCCGTGCCCTTGTCATCACAATGCTCCATGCCCACTCTCATCACAATAATCCATGAAACATTTCAGACCAATGTTCCATACCCTTCTCATCAAAATGCTCCTTTACCCCTGTCATAACAATGCACCATGACTCTTGGCATCACAATGTTCCACTACCTAGTCATCACAAGGTTCCATGACACTTGTCATCACAATGCTCAAGACCCCTGAAATCAAAATGCTGCATGCCCTTGTCATCACAAAGCTCCATGACGCATGTCATCAGAAAGTTCCATGGCTTTCTCATCACAATGCTCCATTCCCATGTCATCACAATGCTCCAAGACCCTTGTAATCACAGTGACCCATGACCCTTTTCATCTCAATGCTCCATGAACCCTGTCATCACAATACACCATGCCCATCATCATAATGCTTCAGGCTATTGTCATCACAATGAAATCAATATTCTCCATGACCTCTGTCATCATAATGCTCCAAACCCTTGTGATCACAATGTTCAAAAACACTTATCATCTCAACACCCCATGACACTCATCATCACAATTATCCATGGTCTTCTCATCACAATGCTCCATGATCGTTGTCATCACAATGCTCAATACACTTGTCATCACAATGCTCCCTGACACTTGTCGTCAGTATGCTCCTTGAACACTGTCATGACAAGGTTCCATGCCTTTTTCATCACAGTGATCCATGCCCTATTCATCACAATGCTCCAAGATCCCTGTAATCACAATCCTCCATGCCCTTGTCATTAAAAAGCTCCATGACGCATGTCATCAGCATGCTTCATGGCCTTCTCATCACAATGCTCCATGCCCTTCTCATCACAATGCTCCAAGACCCCTGTAATCACAATGCTCCATGCCCATTTTCATCAGAATGTTCCATGAGACTTGTCATCACAATGCTTAATGCACTTGTCAGCACAATGCTCCATAACCCCTGTCATCACAATGCTCAGTGACTCCAGTCTTCACAATGATTCATAACGTTGTCATCAAAATTGTCCATGCCCGCGTCATCACAAGGCTCTGTGACTTTTGTAACTACAATGTTCCATGAACTTTTCATCACAATTCTCTGTGACCCTTGTCATCACAATGCTCCATGTCTTTCACAGAACAATGGTCTATGACCATTGTCATCACAATGTGCCACGCGCATTTCATCACAGCCGACCACAAACTTTTCATTGCAATGCTCCATAAACCTTGTAATCACAATGGTCCATGGACTTCTCATCAAAATGATCTCTCACCAGAGATATCACAATGTTCCATCACTAGTCATCACAATACTCCCTCACACCTGGAATCACAATGTTCCATGACCCTGTCATCACAGTGCTACATCCACTTATCTGCACAATGTTCCATGACCCCTGACATCACAATGTTCCATAACCCCTGTCAGCAAAATGCTCCATG
This sequence comes from Mesoplodon mirus, assembly GCF_964341445.2. Lineage (NCBI taxonomy): Eukaryota > Metazoa > Chordata > Mammalia > Artiodactyla > Ziphiidae > Mesoplodon > Mesoplodon mirus. The sequence goes on from NW_028295198.1 coordinate 66,205, forward strand.
ACCCTTTTCATCCCAAAGATCCAAGACCCCTGACATCACAATGTTCTATAAACACTGCCATCACAATATTCCATTACAATTCTTATCAAATTGCTGCATGACCCGTTCATCAAAATGCTCCCTGCCCTTCTCATCACAATGCACCATGCCCTTGTCATCGAAATGCTCCATGACTTGTCATCACAAAGCTCCATGTCCCATGGCATCACAATGCTCCGTGTCACTGTCATCACAATGCTCCCTGAACCCTCTCATCACATTGCTCCATGTCCTTGTCATCACAAAGCTCCAAGACACATGTCATCACAATGCACCATGTGCTTGTCATCACAGTGCTCCACAATCTTGTCATCACAATGCTCCTTAAAATTTGTCATCACAATGCTCCCTGCCCTTCTCATCACGTTGCACAACGCCCTTGCCATCAAAATGCTCCATGACCATTGTCATCACAAAGATCCATGACCATTAGCATCACAGTGCTCCATTTCATTGTCATCACAATGCTCCATGAACGCTCTCATCACATTGCTCCATGTCCTTGTCTTCACAAAGCTCCATGACACATGTCAACAGAATGCTCCATGGCCTTCTCATCACAATGCTGCATGCCCTTGCCATCACAAGGCTCAATTACCCCTGTGATAACAATGCTCCATGACCCCTGCCATCACGATGTTCCATGGTCCTGTCATCACAAAGCTCCATGACCCTTCTCATCACAATGCTCCAATAACCCTGTAATCACAATCCTCTATGCCTCTTTTCATCTCAATGATCCATGAACCCTGTCATCACAATGCACCATGCCCATCATCATAATGCTTCATGCTATTGTCATCACAATGAAATCAAAATGCTCCATGACCTCTGTCATAACAATGCTCCAAACACTTGTGATCACAATATACAATATCACTTTTCATCACAATGTCCCATGACTCTCGTCATCACAATTATCAATGGTCTTCTCATCACAATGCTCCATGACCTTTGTTATCACAATGCTCAATACACTTGTCATCAAAATGCTCCCTGAAACTTGTTGTCTGTATCCTCCTTGAATCCTGTCATGACAAGGCTCCATGCCTTTTTCATCACAAAGATCCATGTCCTTTTCATCATAATGCTCCAAGACCCATGTAATCTCAATACTCCATGCCCTTGTCATCACAAAGCTCAATGACGCATGCCATCAGAATGCTCCTTGGTCTTCTCCTCACAATGCTCCATGCCCTTGTCCTCACAATGTTCGAAGACACCTGTAATCACAGTGCTCCATGGTTGTCCTCAAAAAACTCCATGACGCATGTCATCAGAATGCTCCATGGCCTTCTCATCACAATGCTCCATGCCCTAGTCATCACAGTGCTCCAAGACCCCAGTAATCATAATGCTCCATGCCCCTTTTCATCAGAATGCTCTATGAGACTTGTCATCACAAGTCTCCATGGTCTTCTCATCACAATGCTCCAGGACCTTGTCATCACCATGCTCCATTCCCTTGTAATCACAATGCTCCATTACCCCTGTCATCACAATAATCCATAAAAATTTTCAGCCCAATGCACCACGACCTACTCATCACAATGCTCCATGGCCAATATCATCACAATGCTCCATGACCACAGTCATCACAACACTCCATGTCACCTGAGAACACAATGATTCGGGACTCTTGTCATCACAATGCTCCATTCCCTAGTCATCACAATGCTCCATGACCCCTGTCATCAAAAAACTCCATGAACATTTTCAGCCCAGTGTTCCAAGCCCCTTGTCATCACAATGATCCATGCCCTTGTCATCCCAATGCTCCATGACCCCTGTATTCACAATGCTCTGTGACGCTTGTCATCACAGTGCTCCATGACACATGTCATCACAATGCTCCATGCCTTTGTCAGCAAAATATTACATGACCTTGTCATTACAATGCTCTCTGCGCTTGTCATCACAATACTCCATTTCCATTGTCATCACAATCCTCCATGAACATTGGGATCAGGTTGTTTCATGCCCTTGTCATCATAATGCTCCATGCTCCTTGAAATCAAAATGATCCATGACCTCTGTCATCACAATGCTCCAAACCCTTGTGATCACAGTGTTCCATAACACTTGTCATCACAATGCTCCATGAGGCCTGTCATCACAATACTCCATGCCCTTTTCATCGCAATGCTCCATGACCTTTGTCATCACAATTCTCAATACACTTGTCATCAAAATGCTCCCGGACACTTGTCATCAGAATGCTCCTTGAATCCTGTCACGAAAAGTCTCCATGCCCCTTTCATCACAATTCCCCATGCCGTTTTCATCACAATGCTCCATTCCATTGTCATCAAAATAGTCCACAAGCTTGTCATCAGAATGCTCCATGCCATTGTCATCACAATTCTCCATGCACTTTTCAGCACAATGCTCCCTGACCCTTGTCATCACAATGCTCCAAGCCATTGTCATCACAATGCTCCATTACCTTTCTCATCAGAATCCTCCATGACAATAGGCATCACAATGCTCCATGCCATTGTCATCACAATGGGCCATTACATATGTCATCACAATGCTCCCTGACACCTGTCTTCACAATACTACATGACCTGGACATCACAATGCTCCATGCCCTTGTCATCACAGTGCGCCATTCCAACTGTCATCGCAATAATCCATGAAAGTTTAGACCAATGTTCCATGCCCTTGTCATCACAATTCTCCTTGCCCTTTTTATCACAATGCTCCATGACCCCTGTCATCACAACGCTCTGTGACTCCAGTCATCACAATGCTTCATGACCTTTTTCATCACAATGGTTTATGCCCTCGCCATCAACAGTCTCTGTGACCTTTTTAACCACAATGCTCCATGAACTTTTCATCACAATGCTCTTTGACCCTTGTCATCACAATGCTCTATGCCTTTCTCAGCACGATGCTCCATGACCCTTGTCATCACAATGCTCCATGCGCTTGTCAGCACAGTGCTCCATGACACATGTCATCACAATGCTCCATGACCCTTTTCATCCCAAAGCTCCAAGACGCCTGACATCACAATGTTCTATAACCCCTGCAATCAAAATGTTCCATTACACTATTCATCAAATTGCTGTATGAACCGGTCATCAAAATGCTCCCTGCCCTTCTCATCACAATGCACCATGCCCTTGTCATCAAAATGCTCCATGACTTGTCATCACAAAGCTCCATGACCCTTGGCATCACAATGATCCATGAACCCTCTCATCACATTGCTCAATGCCCTTGTCGTCACAAAGCTCCATGACACTTGTCATCACAATGCTCGATGCCCTTCTCATCTCAATGGTGCATGCTCTTGTCATTACAATCCTGCATGACCCATGTAACATAGTGTTCCGTACCCTTGTCATCACAATTCTCCATGCAAACTGTCATCACAATAATACATGAAACATTTCAGAACAGTGTTCCATGCCGTTCTCATCACCATGCTCCATTACCCCTGTCATAACAATGCACCATGACACCTGTCATCACAATGTTCCACGGCCTAGTCATCACAAGGTTCTATGACACTTGTCATCACAATGCTGAAGACCCCTGTAATCACAATGCTCCATGCCCTTGTCATCACAATACTCCATGCCCTTGTTATCACAAGGTTCCAAGACCCCTGTAATCAGAATGCTCCATTACATTTGTCATCACAATGCTCCATGACACGTGGCATCACAATGCTCCATGCCATTGTCATCACAATGGGCCATTACATATGTCATCACAATGCTCTCTGACAACTCTCTTCAAAATACTCCATGACCTTCTCATCACAATGCTCCATGCCCTGGTCATCACAATGCACCATGTCCACTGTCATCACAGTAATCTCTGAAAAGTGTCACCACAACGCTCCATGTCCCTGTCATCATAATGCTCCATGACCCCTGTAATCTTAATGCTCCGTGACTCCAGTCATCACAATGGTTCATTACGTTTGTCATCACAACGGTCCATGCCCGCATCATCACAAGGCTCTGTGACCTTTGTAACCACAATGCTCCATGAAATTTTCATCACAATGCTCCATGACCCTTGTCATCACAATGTGCTACGCGTTTTTCATCACAATGATCCACAACCTTGTCATCGCTATGCTCCATAAATCTTGTATTCACAATGGTCCATGCACTTCTCATCCAAATGCTCTCTCACCTGACATATCACAATGTTCCATCACTAGTCATCACAATCCTCCCTCAACCCTGTAATCAAAATGTTCCATGACCCCTGACATCACAATATTCCATAACCACTGTCATCAAAATGCTCCATGACACTTTTCAGCCCAAAGCTCCTTGACCCATGGCATCACAATGTTCTGTAACCCCTGTCATCAAAATGTTACATTACACATTTCATCAAATTGCTGCATGACCCTGTCATCAAAATGCTCCCTCTCCTTCTCATCACAATGCACCACACGCTTGTCATCAAAATGCTCCATGACCGTTGTCATCACAAAGCTCCATCACCCTTGGCATCACAATGCTCCATATAATTGTCATCACAATGCTCCATGAACCCTCTCATCCCATTGCTCCATGCCCTTGTCATCAGAAAGCTCCATGACACATGTCATCACAATGCTCGATGCCCTTCTCATCAAAATGCTCCATGCCCTTTTCATCACAATCCTCCATGACCCATGTATCACAGTGTTCCGTGCCCTTGTCATCACAATGCTCCATGCCCACTCTCATCATAATAATCCATGAAACATTTCAGGCCAATGCTCAATGCCCTTCTCATCAGAATGCCCCATAACCTCTGTCATAACAATGCTGATTACCCCTGCCAACACAATGTTCCACGGCCTTGTCATCACAAGGCTCCATGACCCTTGTCATCACAATGCTCCAAGGCCCCTGTAATCACAATGTTCCATGCCCTTTTCGTCACAAAGCTCCATGACACATGTCATCAGAATGTTCCATGGCCTTCTCATCACAATGCTCCATGCCCTTGTCATCACAATGCTCCAAGACACCTGTATGCAAAATGCTCCATGCCCCTTTGCATCTCAATGCTCCATGAACCCTGTCATCACAATGCACCATGCCCATCATCATAATGCTTCAGGCTATTGTCACCACAATGAAATCAAAATTATCCATGACCTCTGTCATCATAATGCTCCAAACCCTTGTGATCACAATGTTCCATAACACTTATCATCACAAATCCCCATGACGCTCATCATCACAATTATCCATGGTATTCTCATCACAATGCTCCATGACCTTTGTCATCACAAGGCTCAATACACTTGTCATCCAAATGCTCCCTGACACTTGTTGTCTGTATGCTCCTTTTACCCTGTCATGACAGGGCTCCATGCCTTTTTCATCACAATGATCCGTGCCCTTTTCATCACAATGCTCCAAGGTCACTGTAATCACAATGCTCCATGTCCTTGTCATCACAAAACTCCATGAAGCATGTCATCAGAATGCTCCATGGCTTTCTCATCACAATGCTCCATGCCCTAGTCATCACAATGCTCCAAGACACCTGTAATCACAATTCTCCATGCCCCTTTTCGTCACAATTCTCCAAGAGACTTGTCATCACAAGTCTCCTTGGTCATCTCATCACAGTGCTCCAGGACCTTGTCATCACCATTCTCCATTCCCTTGTCATCACAATGCTCCATGACCCCTGTCATCAAAATAATCCATTAATATATTCAGCCCAATGCTCCATGACCTACACATCACAATGCTCCATGGCCAATATCATCACAGTGCTCCATGACCACTGTCATCACAACACTCCATGACTCCTGACACCACAATGATCTGGGACTCTTGTCATCAGAGTGCTCCATGTCATTGTCATCACAATGCTCCATGAACCCTCTCATAACATTGCTCCATGCCCTTGTCATCACAAAGCTCCATGACACATGTCATCACAATGCTCCATGCCCTTCTCATCACATTGTTCCATGCCCTGTCATTACATTCCTGCATGACCCATGTATTATAGTGTTCGGTACCCTTGTCATCACAATGCTCCATGCCCACTCTCATCACAATAATTCATGAAACATTTCAGCCCAATATTCCATGTCCTTCTCATCACAATGCTCCATTACCCCTTTCATAACAATGCACCATGACCCCCGCCATCACAATGTTCCACGGCCTAGTCATCACATGGTTCCATGACAATTGACATCACCATGCTCAAGACGCCTGAAATCACAATGCTCCATGCCCTTGTCATCACAAAGGTCCATGACGCATGTCATCAGAATGTTCCATGGCCTTCTCATCTCAATGCTCCATGCCCTTGTCATCACAATGCTCCAAGACCATTGTAATCACAATGCTCCATGCCCCTTTTCATATCAATGCTCCATGAACCCTGTCATCACAATGCACCATGCCCATCATCATAATGCTTCAGGCTATTGTCATCACAATGAAATCAAAATGCTCCATGAACTCTGTCATCATAATACTCCGAACCCTTGTGATCAAAATGTTCCATAACACTTATCATAACTACATCCCATGACGCTCATCATCACAATTATCCATGGCCTTCTCATCACAGTGCTCTATGATTTTTGTCATCACAATGCTCAATACACTTTTCATCACAATGCTCCCTGACACTTGTCTTCAGTATGCTCCTTGAAACCTGTATGACAAGGTTCCATGCCTTTTTCATCACAATGATCCATACCCTTTTCATCACAATGCTCCGTGACCCCTTTAACCACAATGCTCCATGCCTTTGTCAGAAGAATGCTCCATAACACTTGTCATCAGAGTGTGCCATGCACTTTTCATCACAATGATCCACAACCTTGTCATCACTATGATCCATAAATCTTGTAATCACAATGCACCATGAACTTCTCATCCAAATGCTCTCTCACATGAGATATCACAATTTTCCATCACTAGTTATCACAATGCCCCCTCACCCCTGTAATCACAGTGTTCCATGACCCCTGTCATCACAATGCTACATCCCCTTATAAGCACAATGTTCCATGACCCCTGACATCACAATGTTCCATAACCCCTGTCATCAAAATGCTCCATGACACTTTTCATCCCAAAGCTCCATAACCCCTGGCATCACAATGTTCTATAACCCCTGTCATCAAAATGTTCCATTACACTTTTTATCAAATTGCTGCATGACCCTGTCATCAAAATGCTCCCTGCCCTGCTCATTACAATGCACCACACACTTGTCATCAAAATGCTCCATGACCTTTGTCATCACAAAGCTCCATGACCCTTGGCATCACAATGCTCCATGGCTTTGTCATCACAATGCTCCATGAACACTCTCATCACATTGCTCCATGCCCTTGTCATCACAAAACTCCATGACACTTGTCATCACAATGTTCGAAGCATTCTCATCACAATGCTCCATGCCCCTGTCATTACAATTCTCCATGACACATGTATCACAGTCTTCCGTGACTTGTCATCACAATGCTCCATGCCCACTCTCATCACAATAATCCATGAAATATTTCAGACCAATGCTCAATGCCCTTCTCATCAAAATGCTCCATTACTTCTGTCATAACAATGATCCATGACCCCTGCCATCATGATGTTCCATGGCCTTTTCATCACAAGGCTCCATGACCTTTCTCATCACAATGCTCCAAGAACACTGTAATCACAAAGCTCTATGCCCCTTTTCATCTCAATGATTCATGAACCCTGTCATCACAATGCACCATGCCCATCATCATAATGCTTCCTGCTATTGTCATAACAAGGAAATCAAAATGCTCCATGACCTCTGTCATAACAATGCTCCAAACCCTTGTGATCACAATATTCCATAACACTTGTCATCACAATGCCCCATGACGCTCGTCATCACAATTATCCATGGTCTTCTCATCACAATGCTCCATGACCTTTGTCATCACAATGCTCAATACACTTGTCATCCAAATGCTCCCTGACACTTGTTGTCTGTATGCTCCTTTTACCCTGTCATGACAGGGCTCCATGCCTTTTTCATCACAATGATCGATGCCCTTTTTATCACAATGCTCCAAGACCCATGTAATCACGATGCTCCATGCCATTGTCATCACAAAGCTCAATGATGCATGCCATCAGAATGCTCCTTGGTCTTCTCCTCACAATGCTCCATGCCCTTGTCATCACAAAGTTCCAAGACCACTGTAATCACAATGCTCCATGCCCTTTTGCATCAGTATGCGCCATGAGACTTGTCATCACATGGCTCCATGGTTTTGTCATCATGATGCTCCAAGCCCTAGTCATCACAATGCTCCATTATATTTGTCATCATAATCCTCCGTTACATTTGGCATCACAATGTTCCCTGCCATTGTCATCGCAATGGACCATGACATATTTCATCACAATGATCCGTGACACCTGTCTTCAAAATACTCCATAACCTTCTCATCTCAATGCCCCATGCCCTTGTCATCACAATGCACCATGTCCACTGTCATCACAATAATCTATGAAACTTGTCAGACCAATGCTCCATTCCCCTGTCATCACAATTCTCCATGACCTTGTTATCACAGTGCTCCATGACCCCTGTCATCACAATGCTCCGTGACTCCAGTCATCACAAGGCTTCATAACGTTTGTCATCACAACGGTCCATGCCCGCGTCATCACAAGGCTCTGTGTCCTTTGTAACCACAATGCTCCATGAACTTTTCATCACAATGCTCCGTGACCCTTGTCATCACAATGCTGCCTGTCTTTGTCAGAACAATGCTCCATGACCCTTATCATCACAGTGTGCCACGCGGTTTTCATCACAATGATCCACAACCTTGTCATCGCTATGCTCCATTAACATTGTAATCACAATGCTCCATGCACTTCTCATCCAAATGCTCTCGCACCTGGGATATCTCAATGATCTATCACTAGATATCACAATCCTCCCTCACCCCTGTAATCACAGTGTTCCATGACCCCTGTCATCACAATGCTAAATCCCCTTATCAACACAATGTTCCATGACCCCTGACATCACAATGTTCCATAACCTCTGTCATCAAAATGCTCCATGACCCCTGTCATCACAATGCTACGTGACTCCAGTCATCACAATGTTCCATAACACCTGTCATCAAAATGCTCCATGACCCTTTTCATCCCAAAGCTCCATGATCCCTGGCATCACAATGTTCTATAAACCCTGTCATCAAAATATTCCATTACACTTTTCATCAAATTGCTGCATGACCCTGTCATCAAAATACTCCCTGCCCTTCTCATCACAATGGACCACACACTTGTCATCAAAATTCTCCATGACATTTGACATCACAAAGCTCCATGACCCTTGGCATCACAATGCTCCATGTCATTGTCATCACAATGCTCCATGAACCCTCTCATCACATTGCTCCATGCCCTTGTCATAACAAAGCTCCATGACACTTGTCATCACAATGCTCGATGCCTTTCTCATCACAATGCTCCACGCCCTGGTTATTACAATCCACCATGACCCATGTATCACAGTGTACCGTGCCCTTGTCATCACAAAGCTCCATGCCCACTCTCATCACAATAATCCATGAAACATTTCAGACCAATGCTCAATGCCATTCTGATTACAATGCTCCATTTCTTCTGTCATAACTATGCTCCATGACCGCTGCCATCACAATGTTCCACGGCCTTGTCATCAAAAGGCTACATGACACTTGTCATCACAATGCTCCAAGACCCCTGTAATCACAATGCTCCATGCCCTTGTCATAACAAAGGTCCATGACGCATGCCATCAGAATGATCCATGGCCTTCTCCTCACAATGCTCCATGCCCTTGTCATCACAGTGCTCCAAGACCCCTGTAATCACAAAGCTCCTTGCCCCTTTTCGTCAGAATGCTCCATGAGAGTTGTCATCACAAGTCTCCATCGTCATCTCATCACAATGCTCCAGGACCTTGTCATCACCATGCTCCATTCCCTTTTCATCAAAATGCTCCTTGACACCTGTCATCACAATACTCTATGAACATTTTCAACCCAATGCTCCATGACGGTCTTATCACAATGCTCCATGAGCAGTATCATCACAATGCTCCATGACCACTGTCATCACAATGCGCCATTCCAACTGTCATTACAATAATCCATGAAACTTTTTAGACCAATCTCCATGCCCTTGTCATCACAGTGCTCCATGCCCTTGTTATCACAATGTTCCAAGACCCCTGTAATCAGAATGCTCCATGCCCCTTTTCATCAGTATGCTCCATGAGACCTGTCATCACAAGGCTCCCTGCCTTTTTAATCACAATGCCCCATGCCGTTTTCATCACAATGCTCCATGCCATTGTCATCAAAATACTCCACAAGGTTGTCACCAGAATGCTCCATGACCCTTGTCATCACAATTCTCCATGCACTTGTCAACACAATGCTCCTTGACCCTTGTCATCGCAATGCTCTAAGCCATTGTCATCACAATGCTCTATTAACTTTGTCACCAGAATCCTCCATGACACTTGGCATCACAATGCTCCATGCCATCGTCATCACATTGGGCCATTACATATGTCATCACAATGCTCCCTGACACCTGTCTTCACAATACTGCATGACCTGGTCATCACAATGCTCCATGCCCTTGTCATCACAATGCGCCATTCCAACTGTCATCGCAATAATCCATGAAAATTATGAGACCAATGATACATGCCCTTGTCATCACAATGCTCCATGCCCCTTTTCATCACAATGCTCCATGACCCTTGTCATCACAGTGCTCCGTGACTCCAGTCATCACAATGCTTCATGACCTTTGTCATCACAATGGTCCATGCCCTTATCATCAACAGTCTCTGTGACCTTTTTAACCACAATGCTCCATGAACTTTTCATCACAATTCTCTTTGACCCTTGTCATCACAATGCTCTATGCCTTTCTCAGCACAATGCTCCATGACCCTTGTCCTCACAATGCTCCATGCGCTTGTCAGCACAATGCTCCATGACACATGTCATCACATTTTGCCATGCGCTTGTCATCACAGTGCTCCACAATCTTGTCATCACAATGCTCCATAAACCTTGTCATCACAATGCTCCATGCACTTCTCATCAAAATGCTTTCCCACCACTGATATCACAATGTTACTTCACTATTCGACACAATACTCCCTCACCTCTGTCATCAAAATGTTCCATGACTCCTGTCATCACAATGCTACATGCACTTATCATCACAATGTTCGATGACCCATGACATCACAATGTTCTATAACCCCTGTCATCAAAATGTTCCTTGACACTTTTCATCAAATTTCTCCGTGACCATGTCATCACGATGCTCCCTGCACTTCTCATTACAATGCACAACGCCCTTGTCATCAAAATGTTCCATGACCTTTGTCATCACAAATATCCATGACCCTTGGCATCACATTGCTCCATGCCCTTGTCATCACTAAGCTCCATGACACACGTCATCAGAATGCTCCATGGCCTTCTCATCACAATGCTCCATGACCTTTGTCATCACAATGCTCAATACACTTGTCATCAATATGCTCCATGACACTTGTTGTCTGTATGCTCCTTGAACCCTGTCATGGCAAGGCTCCATGCATTTTTCATCACAATATTCCATGCCCTTTTCATCACAATGCTACAACACCGCTGTAATCACAATGCTCCATGCGCTTGTCATCACAAAGCTCAATGACGCATGTCCTCAGAATGCTCCTTGGCATTCTCTTCACAATGATCCATGCCCTTGTCATCACAATGTTCCAAGACCCCTGTAATCACAATGGTCCATGCCCCTTTTAATCAGTATGCTATATGAGATTGTCATCACAAGGCTCCATGGATTTCTCATCACAATGCTCCAGGACCTTGTCATCACAATGCTTCACGACCTTGTCATAATAATTCTCAATTGCCCTTGTCATAAAAGTGCTCCAAGACCTAGTCATCACAATGCTCCATTTTATTTGTCATCCCAATCCTCCATTACATTTGACATCACAATGCTCAATGCCATTATCATCGCAATGGACCATGACATATGTCATCACAATGCTCCCTGACACCTGTCTTCACAATACTCCATGACCTTCTCATCACCATGATCCATACCCTTGTCATCACAATGCACCATGTGCACTGTCATCACAATAATCTATGAAACTTGTCAGACCAATGCTCCATGCCCCTGTCATCACAGTGCTCCATGCCCATGTCATCACAATGCTCCATGACCCCTATCATCACAGTGCTCCGTGACTCCAGTCATCACAATGCTTCATAATGTTTGTCATCAAAAAGGTCCTTGCCCGTGTCATCACAAGGTTCTGTGACCTTTGTAACCAAAATGCTCCAAGAACTTTTCATCACAATGCTCCGTGACCCTTGTCATCACAATGTTCCATGCCTTTGTCAGAACAATGCTCCATGACCCTTGTCATCACAATGTGCCACGTGCTTTTCATCACATCGGTCCACAACCTTGTCATCGCTATGCTTCATAAACCTTGTAATCCCAGTGCTCCATGCACTTCTCATCCAAATGCTCTCTCACCAGAGATATCACAATGTTCCATCACTAGTCATCACAATACTCCCTCACCCCTGTAATCATAATATTCCATGACCCCTGTCATCGCAATGCTACATAAAATTATCATCACAATGTTCCATGATCCCTGACATCACAATGTTCCATAACCCCTGTAATCAAAATGCTCCATGACCCTTTTCATCCCAAAGCTCCATGACCCCTGACATCACAATGTTCTATAACCCCTGCCCTCAAAATATTCCATTATATTTTAATCAAATTGCTGCATGAACCTGTAATCAAAATGCTCCCTGCCCTTCTCATCACAATGCACCACACCATAGTCATCAAAATGCTCCCTGTTATTTGTCATCACAAATCTCCATGACCCTTGGCATCACAATGCTCCATGTCATTGTCATCACAAAGCTCCATGAACACTCTCATCACATTGCTCCATGCCCTTGTCATCACAAAGCTCCATGACACTTGTCATCACAATGCTCTATGCCCTTCTCATCGCAATGCTCCATGTCCTGGTCATTACAATCCTACATGAACCATGTATCACAGTGTTCCGTGCCCTTGTCATCCCAATGCTCCATGCCCACTCTCATTACAATAATCCATGAAATATTTTAGACCAAAGCTCAATGCCCTTCTCATCACAATGCTCCATTACCTCTGTCATAACAATGCTCCATGACACCTGCCATCACATTGTTCAACGGCAAGTCATCAAAAGGCTCCATGATCCTTGTCATCACAATTCCCTAAGACCCCTGTAATAACAATGCTCCATGCCCTTGTCATCACAGTGCTCCATGATGCATGTCATCAGAATTTTCCATGGCCTTCTCATCACCATGCTCCATGCCCTAGTCATCACAATGCTCCAAGACCCCGGTAATCACAATGCTCCATTCCCCTTTTCATCTCAATGCTCCATGAACCCAGTCATCACAATGCACCATGCTCATCATCATAATGTTTCATGCTATTGTCATCACAATGAAATCTAAATTCTCCATGACATCTGTCATCATAATGCTCCAAACCCTTGTGATCACAATGTTCCATAAGACTTATCAGCACAACACACCATGACGCTCATCATCACAATTATCCATGGTCTTCTCATCACAATGCTCTATGACCTTTGTCATCAAATGCTCAATACACTTGTCATCACAATGCTACCTGACACTTGTCATAATTATGCTTCTTGAACACTGTCATGACAAGGCTCAATGCCTTTTTCTTCACAATGATACATGCCCTTTTCATCACAATGCATCAAGACACCTGTAATCACAATGCTCCACGACCTACTCATCACAATTCTGCATGGCCAATATCATCACAATGCACCATGACCACTGTCATCTCAACACTCCATGACACCTGACAACACAATGATCCGGAATTCTTGTCATCAAAATGTTCCATTCCCAAGTCATCACAATGCTCCATGACCCCTGTCATCACAATACTCCATGAACATTTTCAGCCCAATGCTCCATGACCCTTGTCATCACATTGAACCATGCCCTTGTCATCCCAATGCTCCATGACCACTCTATTCACAATGCTCCGTGACGCTTGTCATCACAGTGCTCCATGACACCTGTCATCACAATGCTCCATGCCTTTGTCAGCAAATGCTAAATGACCTTGTCATTACAATGCTCTATGTGCTTGTCATCACAATACTCCTTTACCATTGTCATCACAATCCTCCATGAACCTTGGGATCACATTGCTTCATACCCTTGTCATCACAATGCTCCATGCTCCTTGAAATCAAAATGATCCATGACCTCTGTCATCACAATGCTCCAAACCCTTGTCATCACAATGTTCCATAACACTTGTCATCACAACGCTCCATGATGCCTGTCATCACAATACTCCACGGCCTTTTCATCACAATGCTCCATAACCTTTGTCATGACAATTCTAATACACTTGTCATTACAATGCTTCCTGAAACTTGCCGTCAGAATGCTCCTTGAAACCTGTCACGAAAAGGCTCCATGATTTTCTCATCACAATGCCCCATGCCGTTTTCATCACAATGCTCCATGCCATTGTCATCAAAATACTCCACAAGATTGTCATCAGAATGTTCCATGACCTTTTTCATCACAATTATCCATGCACTTGTCAGCACAAAGCTCCCTGAACCTTGTCATCACAATGCTCCAAGCCATTGTCATCACAATGCTAAATTACATTTGACATCACAATGCTCCGTGACTCCAGTCATCACAGTGCTTCATAACGTTTGTCATCACAACGGTCCATGCCCGCGTCATCACAAGGCTCTGTGACTTTTGTAACCACAATGCTCCATGAACTTTTCATCACAATGCTCCGTGACACTTGTCATCACAATGCTCCATGCCTTTGTCAGAACAATGTTCCATGACCCTTGTCATCACAATGTGCCATGCGCTTTTCATCACAATGATCCACAACCTTGTAATCGATATGCTCCTTAAACCTTGTAATCACAATGGTCCATGCACTTCTCATCCAAATGCTCTCTCACCTGAGATATCACAATGTTCCATCACTAGACAACACAATCCTCCCTCAACCCTGTAATCACAATGATCCATGACCCGTGACATCACAATATTCCATAACCACTGTCATCAGAATGCTCCATGACACATTTCATCCCAAAGCTCCTTGACCCATGGCATCACAATGTTCTGTAACTCCTGTCGTCAAAATGTTACATGACACTTTTCATCAAATTGCAGCATGAACATGTCATCAAAATGCTCCCTTTCCTTCTCATCACAATGCACCACACGCTTGTCATCAAAATGCTCCATGACTGTTGTCATCACAAAGCTCCATGACCCTTGGCATCACAATGCTCCATGGCATTGTCATCACAATGCTCCCTGAACGCTCTCATCCCATTGCTCCATGCCCTTGTCATCACAATGCTCCATGACACTTGTCATCACAATGCTCGATGCCCTTCTCATCAAAATGCTCCATGCCCTTTTCATCACAATCCTCCAAGACCCATGTATCACAGTGTTCCGTGCCCTTGTCATCACAGTGCTCCATGCCCACTCTCATCACAATAATCCATGAAAACTTTCGGGCCAATGCTCAATGCACTTCTCATCACAATGCTCCATTACCTCTGTCATAAAAATGCTCCATGAACTCTGCCATCACAATGTTCCACGGACTTGTCATCACAAGGCTCCCTGACCCTTGACATCACAATGCTCCAAGAACCCTGTAATCACAATGCTCCATGCCACTTTGCATCTCAATGCTCCATGAACCCTGTCATCACAATGCACCATGCCCATCATCATAATGCTTCAGGCTATTGTCATCAAAATTAAATCAAAATTCTCCATGACCTCTGTCATCATAATGCTCCAAACCCTTGGGATCACAATGTTCCATAACACTTATCATCACAAATGCCCATGACGCTCATCATCACAATTATCCATGGTATTCTCATCACAATGCTCCATGACCTTTGTCATCACAATGCTCAATACACTTGTCATCACAATGCTCCCTGACACTTGTCGTCAGTATGCTCCTAGAACCCTGTCATGACAACGTTCCATGACTTTTTCATCACAATGATCCGTGCCATTTTCATCACAATGCTCCAAGATCACTGTCATCACAATGCTCCATGTGCTTGTCATCACAAAACTCCATGAAGAATGTCATCAGAATGCCCCATGGACTTCTCATCACAATGCTCCAAGCCCTAGTCATCAGAATGCTCCAAGACCCCTGTAATCACAATGCTCCATGCCCCTTTTCATCAGAATGCTCCGTGAGACTTCTCATCACAAGTCTCCATGGTCATCTCATCACAAAGATCCAGGATATTGTCATCACCATTCTCCATTCCCTGGTCACCACAATGCTCCATGACCCCTGTCATCACAATAATCCATTAACATATTCAGCCCAATGCTCAACGACCTACACATCACAATACTCCATGGCCAATATCTTCACAATGCTCCATGACCACTGTCATCACAACACTCCATGACTCCTGACAACACAATGATCCGGGACTCTTGTCATCACAATGCTCCATTCCCTACTCATCACTATGCTCCATGACCCATGTCATCACAACACTCCATGAACATTTTCAGCCCAGTGCTCCATGACACTTGTCATCACAATGATCCATGCCCTTGTCATCCCAATGCTCCATGACCCCTGTATTCACAATGGTCCATGACGCTTGTCATCAGAGTGCTCCATGACACATGTCATCACAATGCTCCATGCCTTTGTCAGCAAAATGCTACATAACCTTGTCATTACAATGCTCTATGCGCTTGTCATCACAATACTCCATTTCCATTGTCATCACAATCCTCCATGAAACTTGGGTTCACATTGCTTCATGCCCTTGTCATCACAATGCTCCATGCTCCTTTAAAACAATATGATCCATGACCTCTGTCATCACAATGCTCCAAACCCTTGTGATCACAATCGTCCATAACACTTGTCATCACAACGCTCCATGATGCCTGTCATCACAATACTCCATGCCCTTTTCATCACAATGCTCCATAACCTTTGTCATCACAATTCTCAATATACATGTCATCACAATGCTCCCTGACATTGTCATCAGAATGCTCCTTGAAACCTGCCACGAAAAGGCTCCATGCCTTTTTCTTCACAATGCCCCATGCCATTTTCATCACAATGCTCCATGCCATTGTCATCAAAATACTCCACAAGCTTGTCATCAGAATGCTCCATGACCCTTGTCATCACAATTCTCCATGCAACTGTCAGCAAAATGCTCCCTGTCCCATGTCATCACAATGCTCCAAACCATTGTCATCACAATGTTCCATAACCTTTGTCATCAGAATCCTCCATGACACTTGGCATCACAATGCTCCATGCCATTGTCATCACAATGGGCCATTACATATGTCATCACAATGCTCCCTGACACCTCTCTTCACAATACTGCATGATCTGGTCATCACAATTCTCCATGCCATTGTCATCACAATGGGCCATTACATATTTTATCTCAATGCTCCCTGACACCTCTCTTCACAATACTGCATAACCTGGTCATCACAATGCTCCATGCCCTTGTCATCACAATGTGCCATTCGAACTGTCATTGCAACAATCCATGGAACTTATTAGACTAATGTTCCATGCCCTTGTCATCACAGTGCTCCATGCCCTTGTTATCACAATGCTCCCTGACCCCTGTCATCACAATCCTCCGTGACTCCAGTCATCACAATGCTTCATGACCTTTGTCATCACAATGGTCCATGCCCTCGTCATCAACAGTCTCTGTGACAATTTTAACCACAATGTCCCATGAACTTTTCATACAATCCTCTTTGACCCTTGTCATCACCATGCTCTATGCCTTTCTCAGCACAATGCTCCATGACCCTTGTCATCACAATGCTCCTTGCGCTTGTCAGCACAATGCTCCATGACACATGTCATCACAATGCACCATGCACTTGTCATCACAGTGCTCTACAATCTTGTCAACACAATGCTCCATAAATATTTTCATCATAATCCTCCATGCACTTCTAATCAAAATGTTCTCTCACCACTGATATCACAATGCTACATCACTATTTGTCACAATACTCCCTCCCACCTGTCATCACAATATTCCATGACTCCTGTCATCACAATGCTACATGCACTTATCATCAAAATGGTCGATGACCCCTGACATCACAATGTTCCATAACACCTGTCATCAAAATATTCCATGAAAATTTTCAACAAATTGCTCCATGAACCTGTCATCACATTTCTCCCTGCCCTTCTCATCACAATGCACAACGCCCTTGCCATCAAAATGCTCCATGACTTTGTCATCTCAAAGAGCCCTGACCCATGGCATCACAATGCTCCATGTCATTGTCATCACAATGCTCCATGACACATGTCATCAGAATGCTACATGGCCTTCTCATCACAATGATCCATGCCCTTGCCATCACAATGCTCCATTACCCCTCTCATAACAATGCTCCATGCCCCTGCCATCACGATATTCCATGGCCTTGTCATCACAAGTCTCCATGACCCTTCTCGTCACAACACTCCAAGAACCCTGTAATCACAATGCTCCATGCCCCTTTTCATCTCAATGATCCATGAACCCTGTCATCATAATGCTTCATGCTATTGTCATCACAATGAAATCAAAATGCATCATGACCTCTGTCATAACAATGCTCCAATCCCTTTTGATCACAATACTCCATAACACTTGTCATCACAATGCCCCTTGACGCTCGTCATCACAATTATCCTTGGTCTTCTAATCACAATGCTCCATGACCTTTGTCATCACAATGCTCAATACACATGTCATCAAAATGCTCCCTGACACTTGTTGTCTGTATGCTCCTTGAACTCTGTCATGACAAGGCTCCATGCCTTTTTCATCACAATGATCCATGCCCTTTTCATCACAATGCTCCAAGACCCATGTAATCAAAATGCTCCATGCCCTTGTCATCACAAATCTCAATGACGCATGCCATCAGAATGCTCCTTGGTCTTCTCCTCACAATGTTCCATGCCCTTGTCATCACAATGTTCCATGACCCCTGTAATCACAATGCTCCATGCCCCTTTTCATCAGTTTGCTCCAAGAGACTTGTCATCACAAGGCTCCATAGCTTTGTCATCACAATGCTCCAGGATCTTGTCATCACAATGCTTCACGACCTTGTCATGAAAATTCTCAATCCCCTTGTCATCATAATGCTGCAAGCCCTAATCATCACAATGCTCCATTATATTTGTCATCACAATCCTCCATTACAATTGGCATCACAATGCTCCATGCCATTGTCATCGCAATGGACCATGACATATGTCATCACAATGCTCCCTGACATCTCTCTTCACAATATTCCATGACCATCTCATCACAATGCTCCATGCCCTTGTCCTCACAATGCAGCATGCCCATGTTCATCACAATAATCTATGAAATTTTTCAGACCAATGTTCCATTCCCCTGTCATCACAATGCTCCATGCACTTGTCATCACAATGCTCCATGACCCCTGTCATCCCAATGCTCCGTGACTCCAGTCATCACAATGCTTCATAACGTTTGTCATCACAATGGTCCATGTCCGCATCATCACAAGGCTCTGTGACATTTGTAACCACAATGCTCCATGAACATTTCCTCACCATTCTCTGGGACCCTTGTCATCACAATGCTCCATTTCTTTGTCAGAACAATGCTCCATGACCATTGTCATCACAATGTGCCACGCACATTTCATCACAACTGTCCGCAACCTTATGATTGCAATGCTCCATAAATTTTGTTATCACAATGGTCCATGAACTTCTCATCAAAATGCTCTCTCACCATAGATATCACAATGTTCCATCACTAGTCATCACAATACACCCTCACCCCTGGAATCACAATGTTCCATGACCCTGTCATCACAATGCTACATCCCTTTATCATCACAATATTGCATGACCCCTGACATAACAATGTTCCATAACCCCTGTCATCAAAATGTTCCATGACCCTTTTCATCCCAAAGCTCCAAGTACCCTGACATCACAATGTTCTATAACCCATGCCATCAAAATATTCCATTACACTTTTTATCAAATTGCTGCATGACCCGGTCATCAAAATGCTCCCTGCACTTCTCATCACAATGCACCATTCCCTTGTCATCAAAATGCTCCATGACTTGTCATCAAAAAGCTCCATGACACATGGCATCACAATGCTCCATGTCATTGTCATCACAATGCTCCATGAACCCTCTCATCACATTGCTCCATGCCCTAGTCATCAGAAAGCTCCATGACACTTGTCATCACAATGCTCGATGAATTTCTCATCACAATGCTCCATTCCCTAGTCATTAAAATCCTGCATGACCCATGTATCACAGTGTTCCATGCCCATGTAATCACAATGCTCCATGCCCTTCTCATCACAATGCTCCATGACCCCTGCCATCACAATGTTCCACGGACTTGTAATCACAAGGCTCCATGACACTTGTCATCACAATGATCCAAGACCCCTGTAATCTCAATGCTCCATGCCCTTGTCATCACAAAGCTCCATGACACATGTCATCAGAATGTCCCATGGATTTCTCATCACAATGCTCCATGCCCTTGTCATCACAATGCTCAAGACCCCTGTAATCACAATGCTCCATGCCCCTTTTCATCTCAATGATCCATGAACCCTGTCATCACAATGCATCATTCCCATCATTATAATGCTTCCGGCTATTGTCAGCACAATGAAATCAAAATTCTCCATGACCTATGTCATCACAATGCTCAATACACATGTCATCAAAATGCTCCCTGACACTTGTTGTCTGTATGCTCCTTGAACTCTGTCATGACAAGGCTCCATGCCTTTTTCATCACAATGATCCATGCCCTTTTCATCACAATGCTCCAAGACCCATGTAATCAAAATGCTCCATGCCCTTGTCATCACAAATCTCAATGACGCATGCCATCAGAATGCTCCTTGGTCTTCTCCTCACAATGTTCCATGCCCTTGTCATCACAATGTTCCATGACCCCTGTAATCACAATGCTCCATGCCCCTTTTCATCAGTTTGCTCCAAGAGACTTGTCATCACAAGGCTCCATAGCTTTGTCATCACAATGCTCCAGGATCTTGTCATCACAATGCTTCACGACCTTGTCATGAAAATTCTCAATCCCCTTGTCATCATAATGCTCCAAGCCCTAATCATCACAATGCTCCATTATATTTGTCATCACAATCCTCCATTACAATTGGCATCACAATGCTCCATGCCATTGTCATCGCAATGGACCATGACATATGTCATCACAATGCTCCCTGACATCTCTCTTCACAATATTCCATGACCTTCTCATCACAATGCTCCATGCCCTTGTCCTCACAATGCAGCATGCCCATGTTCATCACAATAATCTATGAAATTTTTCAGACCAATGTTCCATTCCCCTGTCATCACAATGCTCCATGCACTTGTCATCACAATGCTCCATGACCCCTGTCATCCCAATGCTCCGTGACTCCAGTCATCACAATGCTTCATAACGTTTGTCATCACAATGGTCCATGTCCGCATCATCACAAGGCTCTGTGACATTTGTAACCACAATGCTCCATGAACATTTCCTCACCATTCTCTGGGACCCTTGTCATCACAATGCTCCATTTCTTTGTCAGAACAATGCTCCATGACCATTGTCATCACAATGTGCCACGCACATTTCATCACAACTGTCTGCAACCTTATGATTGCAATGCTCCATAAATTTTGTTATCACCATGGTCCATGAACTTCTCATCAAAATGCTCTCTCACCATAGATATCACAATGTTCCATCACTAGTCATCACAATACACCCTCACCCCTGGAATCACAATGTTCCATGACCCTGTCATCACAATGCTACATCCCTTTATCATCACAATATTGCATGACCCCTGACATAACAATGTTCCATAACCCCTGTCATCAAAATGTTCCATGACCCTTTTCATCCCAAAGCTCCAAGTACCCTGACATCACAATGTTCTATAACCCATGCCATCAAAATATTCCATTACACTTTTTATCAAATTGCTGCATGACCCGGTCATCAAAATGCTCCCTGCACTTCTCATCACAATGCACCATTCCCTTGTCATCAAAATGCTCCATGACTTGTCATCAAAAATCTCCATGACACATGGCATCACAATGCTCCATGTCATTGTCATCACAATGCTCCATGAACCCTCTCATCACATTGCTCCATGCCCTAGTCATCAGAAAGCTCCATGACACTTGTCATCACAATGCTCGATGAATTTCTCATCACAATGCTCCATTCCCTAGTCATTAAAATCCTGCATGACCCATGTATCACAGTGTTCCATGCCCATGTAATCACAATGCTCCATGCCCTTCTCATCACAATGCTCCATGACCCCTGCCATCACAATGTTCCACGGACTTGTAATCACAAGGCTCCATGACACTTGTCATCACAATGATCCAAGACCCCTGTAATCTCAATGCTCCATGCCCTTGTCATCACAAAGCTCCATGACACATGTCATCAGAATGTCCCATGGATTTCTCATCACAATGCTCCATGCCCTTGTCATCACGATGCTCAAGACCCCTGTAATCACAATGCTCCATGCCCCTTTTCATCTCAATGATCCATGAACCCTGTCATCACAATGCATCATTCCCATCATTATAATGCTTCCGGCTATTGTCAGCACAATGAAATCAAAATTCTCCATGACCTATGTCATCACAATTCTCCATGTCCCCGGTCATCACAATACTTCATGAATATTTTCAGCCCAATGCTCCATGATACTTGTCATCACAATGATGCATGCCCTTTTCAACCCAATGCTCCATGACCCCTGTGTTCACAATCGTCCGTGATGCTTGTCATCACAGTGCTCCATGACACCTGTCATCACAATGCTAGATGACTTTGTCAGCAAAAGTCTAAATGACTTTGTAATTACAATGCTCTATGCGCTTGTCATCACAATACTCCATTACCATTGTCATCACAATCCTCCATGAACATTGGGATCACATTGCTTTATGCCCTTGTCATCACAGTGCTCCATGCTCCTTGATATCAAAATGATCCATGAAATCTGTCATCAAAATGCACCAAAGCCTTGTGATCACAATGCTCCATATCACTTGTCATCACAACGCTCCATGATGCCTGTCATCACAATACTCCATGCCCTTTTCATCACAATGCTCCATGACCTTGGTCATCACAATTCTCAATACACTTGTCATCACAATGCTCCCTGACACTTCTCGTCAGAATGCTCCTTGAAATCTGTCATGAAAAGGCTCCATGCATTTTTCATCACAGTGCGCCATGCCGTTTTCATCACACT
This sequence comes from Mesoplodon mirus, assembly GCF_964341445.2. Taxonomy (NCBI): domain Eukaryota; kingdom Metazoa; phylum Chordata; class Mammalia; order Artiodactyla; family Ziphiidae; genus Mesoplodon; species Mesoplodon mirus. The sequence goes on from NW_028295198.1 coordinate 89,779, forward strand.
GCTCCATGCCATTGTCATCATAATACTCCCCAAGTTTGTCATCAGATTGCTCCATGACCCTTGTCATCACAATTCTCCATGCACTGGTCAGCACAATGCTCCTTAACCCTTGTCATCACAATGCTCCAATCCATTGTCATCACAATGCTCCAAGACCTCTGTAATCACAATGCCCCATGACCCATGTCATCACAATACTCCATGCACATTTTCAGCCCAATGCTCCATGACACTTGTCATCACAAAGATCCATGCCCTTATCATCCCAATGCTCCATGACCCCTGTATTCACAATGCTCCGTGACGCTTGTCATCACATTGCTACATGACACCTGTCATCACAATGCTCCATGCCTTTGTCGGCAAAATGCTACCTGGATTTGTCATTGCAATGCTCTATTCGCTTTTCATCACAATACTCCATTACCATTGTCATCACAGTCCTCCATGAACCTTGGGATCACATTGCTTCATGCCCTTGTCATCACAATGATCCATGCTCCTTGAAATCAAAATGATCCATGACCTCTGTCATCACAATGCTCCAAACCCTTGTGATCACAATGTTTCATAACACTTGTCATCACAGCGCTCCATGATGCCTGTCATCACAATACTCCATGCCCTACTCATCACAATGCTCCATGACATTTTTCATCACAATTCTCAATACACTTGTCATCACAATGCCACATGCCTTTTTCATCACAATGTTCCATGCCATTGTCATCAAAATACTCCACAAGCTTGTCATCAGAATACTTCATGACCGTTTTCATCACAATTCTCCCTGCACCTGTCAGCAAAATTCTCCCTGACCCTTGTCATCACAATGCTCTAAGCCATTGTCATCACAATGCTCCATTACCTTTGTTATCAGAATCCTCCATGACACTTGGCATCACAATGCTCCATGCCATTGTCATCACTATGGGCCATTACATATGTCATCACAATGCTCCCTGACACCTGTCTTCACAATACTGCATGACCTGGTCATCACAATGCGCCATTACAACAGTCATCACAATAATCCATGAAACTTATTAGAACAATGCTCCATTCCCTTGTCATCACAATGCTCCATGTCCTTGTTATCACAATGCTCCATGACGCCTGTCATCACAATGCTCCATGCCTCCATTCATCACAATGATTCATGACCTTTTTCATCACAATGGTCCATGCCCTCGTCATCAACAGTCTCTGTGACATATTTAACCACAATGGTCCAATAACTTTTCATCACAATGCTCTTTGACCCTTGTCATCACAATGTTCTATGACTTTCTCAGCACAATGCTCCATGACCCTTGTCCTCACAATGCTCCATGCGCTTGTCAGATCAATGCTCCATGACCCATGTCATCACAATGCACCCTGCGCTTCTCATCACAGTGCTCCACAATCCTGTCACCACGATGCTCCATAAAACTTGTCATCACAATTCTCCATGCACTTCTCATCAAAATGCTTTCTCACCAATGATATCACAATGTTACAGCACTATTCATCACAATACTCCCTCACCCATGTCATCACAATGCTCCATGCCCTTTTCTTCACAATGCTCCAAGCCATTGTCGTCACAATACTCCACAAGCTTGTCATCAGAATGCTCCATGACACTTGTCATCACATTTCTCCATGGCCACTGTCATCACAATGCTCCATACCCCTTGTCATTACTGTGCTCCATGATGCGCGTCATCACAATTATCCATGGCCTTCTCATCAAAATGCTCGACGCCATTGTCATCAAAATGCTCCATGACCCATGTAATCACAATGCTCCATGCCCTTGTCATCACAAAGCTCCATTTCTTTGTCAGAACAATGCTCAATGAACATAGTCATCACAATGTGCCACGCACATTTCATCACAACGGTCAACAACCTTGTCATTACTATGCTTCATAAATCTTGTAATCACAATGGTCCATGCACTTCACATCAAAATGCTCTCTCACCAGAGATATCACAATGTTCCATCTCTAGTCATCACAATACTCCCTCATCCCTGTAATCACAATGTTCCAGGACCCTGTCATCACAATGCTACATCCCCTAATCATCACAATGTTCCATGACCCCTGACATCACAATGTTCCATAACCCCTGTCATCAAAATGCTCCATGACCCATTTCATCCCAAAGCTCCAAGACCCCTGACATCACAATGTTCTATAAACCCTGCCATCAAAATGTTCCTTTACACTTTTTATCAAATTGCTGCATGACCTGGTCATCAAAATGCCCCCTGCATTTCTCAGCACAATGCACCATGCCCTTGTCATCAAAGTGCTCCATGACTTGTCATCACAAAGCTCCATGACCCTTGGCATCACAATGCTCCATGTCATTGTCATCACAATGCTCCATGAACCCTCTCATCACATTGCTCCATGCTCTTGTCATCACAATGCTCCATGACACTTGTCATCACAATGCTCGATGCACTTCTCATCACAATGCTCCATGCCCTTGTCATTACAATCCTGCATGACCCATGTATCACAGTGTTCCGTGCCCTTGTCATCCCAATGCTCCATGCCCACTCACATCACAATAATCCATGAAACATTACAGACCAATGTTCCATGCCCTTCTCATCAAAATGCTCCATTACACCTGTCATAAAAATGCACCATGACCCATGCCATCAAAATGTTCCACGGCCTAGTCATCACAAGGTTCCATGACACTTGTCATCACAATGCTCCAGACCCCTGAAAGCACAATGCTCCATGCACTTGACATCACAAAGCTCCATGACGCATGTCATCAGAAAGTTCTATGGCCTTCTTATCACAGTGGTCCATGCCCTTGTCATCACAATGCTCCAAGACCCTTGTAATCACAAGGCTCCATGCCCCTTTTCATATCAATGCTCCATGAACACTGTCATCACAATGCACCATTCCCATCATCATAATGCTACAGGCTATTGTCATCACAATGAAATCAATATTCTCCATGACCTCTGTCATCATAATGTTCCAAACTCTTGTGATCACAAGGTTCCATAACACTTATCATCACAACACCCCATGACGCTCAACATCACAACTATCCATGGTCTTCTCATCACAATGCTCCATGATCTTTGTCATCACAGTTCTCAATACACTTGTCATCACAATGCTTCCTGACACTTGTCGTCAGAATGCTCCATGAACACTGTCATGACAAGGCTCCATGCCATTTTCATAACAATGATCCATGCACTTTTCATCACAATTCTCCAAGATCCCTGTAATCACAAATGCTCCATGCCCTTGTCATCACAAAACTCCATGACGCATGTCATCAGAATGCTCCATGGCCTTCTCATCACAATGCTCCATGCCCTAGTCATCACAATGCTCCAAGACACCTGTAATCACAATGCTCCATGCTCCTTTTCATCAGAATGCTCCATGAGACTTCTCATCATAAGTCTCCATGGTCTTCGCCTCACTGTGCCCCAGGACCTTGTCATCACCATGCTCCATTCCGTTGTCATAACAATGCTCCATGACACATATCATCACAATGCTCCATGCCCTTGTCATCAAAAAGCTCCATGACACATGTCATCAGAATGCTTCATGGCCTTCTCATCACAATGCTCCTTGCTCTTGTCATCAAAATGCTCCAAGACCCCTGTAATCACAATGCTCCATGCCCCTTTTCATCAGAATGCTCCATGAGACTTCTCATCACAAGTCTCCATGGTCTTCTCATCACAATGCTCTAGGACGTTGTCATCACCATGCTCCATTCCCTTGTCATCACAATGCTCCATGACCCCTGTCTTCACAATTATCCATGAACATTTTCAGCCCAATGCTCCACGACGTACTCATCAAAATGCTCCATGGCCAGTATCATCACAATGCTCCATGACCACTGTCATCACAACACTCCATGACACCTGACAACACAATGATCCAGGACTCTTGTCATCACAATGTTCCATTCCCTAGTCATCAAAATGCTCCATGACCCCTGTCATCACAACACTCCATGAACATTTTCAGCCCAGTGCTCCATGACCCTTGTCATCACAATGATCCATGCCCTTGTCTTGCCAATGCTCCATGACCCCTGTATTCACAGTGCTCCGTGACGCTTGTCATCACAGTGCACCATGACACATGTCATCACAATGTTCCACGCATTTGTCAGCAAAATGCTACATGACCTTGTCATCACAATGCTCTATGCTCTTGTCATCACAATACTCCATTTCCATTGTCATCACAATCCTCCAAGAAACTCAGGATCACATTGCTTCATGCCTTGTCATCACAATGCTCCATGCTCCTTGAAATCAAAATGATCCATGACTTCTGTCATCACAATGCTCCAAATCCTTGTGATCACAGTGTTCCATAGCACTTGTCATCACAACGCTCCATGATGCTTCTCATCACAATACTCCATGCTCTTTTCATCACAATGCTCCATGACCTTTGTCATCACAATTCTCAATACATTGTCATCACAATGATCCCTGACATTTGTCATCAGAATGCTCATTGAACACAGTCACGAAAAATCTCCATGCCTTTTTCATCACAATGCCCCATGCGGCTTTCATCACAATGCTCCATGACATTGTCATCAAAATACTCCACAAGCTTGTCACCAGAATGCTCCATGACCCTTGTCATCACAATTCTCCATGCACTTGCCAGCACAATGCCCCCTGACCCTTGTCATCACAATGCTCCAAGCCATTGTCATCACAATGCTCCATTACCTTTGTCTTCAGAATCCTCCATGACACTTGGCATCACAATGCTCCATGCCATTGTCATCACAATGGGCCATTACATATGTCATCACAATGCTCCCTGACACCTGTCTTCACAATACTGCATGACCTGGTCATCACAATGCTCCATGCCCTTGTCATCACAATGCGCCATTCCAACTGTCATCACGATTATCCATGCAACTTATTAGACCAATGTTCATGCCCTTGTCATCACAATGCTCCATGCCCTTGTTATCACAATGCTCCATGACCCCTGTCATCACAATGCTCCGTGACTCCAGTCATCACAATTTTTCATGACCTTTGTCATCACAGTGGTCCATGCCCTCATCATCAACAGTCTCTGTGACCTTTTTAACCACAATGCTCCATGAACTTTTCTTCACAATGCTCTTTATCCCCTGTCATCACAATGCTCTATGCCTTTCTCAGCACAATGCTGCATGACGTATGTCATTAGAATGCTCCATGGCCTTCTCCTCACAATGCTCCATGCCCTTGTCATCACAATGCTCCAAGACCCCTGTAATCACAATGCTCCTTGCCCCTTTTCATCAGAATGCTCCATGAGACTTGTCATCACAAGTCTCCATGGTCATCTCATCACAATGCTCCAGGAACTTGTCATCACAATGCTCCATGACACCTGTCATCACAATGCTCTGTGACTCCAGTCATCACAATGCTTCATAATATTTGTCATCACAATGTTCCATGCCCGCGTCATCACAAGGCTCTGTTACCTTTGTATCCACAGTGCTCCATGAACATTTCTTCATAATGCTCCGTGACCCTTGTCATCACAATGCTCCATGCCTTTGTCAGTAAAATGCTCCATGACCATTGTCATCACAATGTGCCATGTGCTTTTCATCCCAACGGTCCAAAAATTTGTCATCACAATGCTCCATAAAAATTGTAATCACAATGCTGCATGTCCTTCTCATCACAATGCTCCATTACCCATGTCATAACAATGCTCCATGACCCCGTCCATCACAATGTTCCACGGCCTTGTCATCACAAGGCTCCATGACACTTGTCATCACAATGCTCGAAGACCCCTTTAATCACAACGCTCCATGCCGTTGTCATCACCAAGCTCCATGACACATGTCATCAGATTGTTCCTTGGACTTCTCATCAAAATGCTCCATGCCCTTGTCATCACAATGCTCCAAAACCACTGTAAACACAGTGCTCCATGCCCCTTTTCATCTCAATGCTCCATGAACCCTGTCATCACAATGCATCATGCTGATCATCATAATGATTCAGGCTATTGTCATCACAATGAAATAAAAATTATCCATGACCTCTGTCATCACAATGCTCCATGACCCCTGTCATCACAATCCTCCTTGAACCTTGGGATCATATTGCTTCATGCCCTTGTCATCACAGTGCTCCATGAGCCTTGAAATCAAAATGATCCATGACCTCTGTCATCACAATGCTCCAAAACCTTGTGATCACAATGTTCCATAACACTTGTCATCACAATGCTCCATGATTCCTGTCATCACAATACTCCATGCCCTTTTCATCACATTGCTCCATGACCTTTTTATCACCATGCTCTATGACCCCTGTCATCACAATGCTCAGTGACTCCAGTCATCACAGTGCTTCATTACCTTTGTCATCACAATGGTCCATGCCCTCGTCATCAACAGTCTCTGTGACATTTTTAACCACAATGCTCCATGAACTTTTCATCACAATGCTCTTTGACCCTTGTCATCACAATGCTCTATGACCTTCTCAGCACAATGCTCCATGATCCTGGTCATCACAATGCTCCATGCGCTTGTCAGCACAATGTTCCATGACACATGTCATCACAATGCACCATGCGCTTATCATCACAGTGCTCCACAATCTTGTCATCACATTGCTCCATAAAATTTGTCATCACAATGCTCCATGCACTTCTCATCAAAATGCTCTCTCAACACTGATATCACAATGCTACATCACTATTTGTCACAATACTCCCTCACCCCTGTCACCACAATGTTCCATGACTCCTGTCATCACAATGCTACATGCACTTATCATCACAATGTTCGATGACCCATGACATCACAATGTTCCATAACACCTGTCATCAAAATGTTCCATGACACTTTTCATCAAATTGCTCCATGACCCTGTCATCACAATGCTCCCTGCCGTCCTCATCACAATGCACAATGCCCTTGCCATCAAAATGCTCCATGACCATTGTCATCACAAAGATCCATGACCCTTGGCATCAAAAGGTCCCATGTCATTGTCATCACAATGCTCCATGAACGCTCTCATCACATTGCTCCATGCCCTTGACTTCACATAGCTCCATGACACATGTCATCAGAATGCTCCATGACCTTCTCATCACAATGCTCCATGCCCTTGCCATCACAATGCTCCATTATCCCTGTCATAACAATCCTCCTTGACCCCTGCCATCACGATGTTCCATGGCCTTTTCATCACCGGCCTCCATGACCCTTCTCATCACAATGCTCCAAGAACACTGTAATCACAATGCTCTATGCCCCTTTTCATCTCAATGATCCATGAAACCGGTCACCACAATGCACCATGCCCATCATCATAATGCTTCATGCTATTGTCATAACAATGAAATCAAAATGCTCCATGACCTCTGTCATAACAATGCTCCAAACCCTTGTGATCACAATATTCCATAACACTTGTCATCACAGTGCCCCATGACGCTCGTCATCACAATTATCCATGGTCTTTTCATCACAATGTTCCATGACCTTCGTCATCACAATGCTCAATACACTTGTCATCAAACTGCTCCCTGACACTTGTTTTCTGTATGCTCCTTTTACCCTGTCATGACAAGGCTCCATGCCTTTTTCATCACAATGATCCATGCCCTTTTCATCACAATGCTCCAAGACCCATGTAATCATGATGCTCCATGCCCTTGTCACGACAAAGCTCAATGATGCATGCCATCATAATGCTCCTTGGACTTCTCCTCACAGTGCTCCATGCCCTTGTCATCACAAAGTTCCAAGACCCCTGTAATCACAATGCTGCATGCCCTTTTTCATCAGTATGCTCCGTGAGACTTTTCATCACATGGCTCCATGGTTTTGTCATCATAATGCTCCAAGCCCTAGTCATCACAATGCTCCATTATATTTGTCATCACAATCCTCCATTGAATTTGGCATCACAATGCTCCCTGCCATTGTCATCTCAATGGACCATGCCATATGTCATCCCAATGCTCCATGACCCCTGTATTCACAATGCTCCGTGATGCTTGTCATCACAGTGCTCCATGACACCTGTCATCACAATGATCCATGCCCTTGTCATCCCAATGCTCCATGACCACTGTATTCACAATGCTCTGTGATGCTTGTCATCACAGGGCTCCATGACACCAGTCATCACAATCCTCTATGCCTTTTTCAGCAAAATGCTACATGACCTTGTCATTACAATGCTCTATGCGCTTGTCATCACAATACTCCATTACCATTGTCATCACTATCCTCCATGAACCTTGGGATCACATTGCTTCATGCCCTTGTCATCACAATGCTCCATGCTCCTTGAAATCAAAATGATCCATGACCTCTGTCATCACAATGCTCCAAACCTCTGTGATCACAATGTTCCATAACACTTGGCATCACAATGCTACATGATGCCTATCATCACAATACTCGATGGTATTTTCATCACAATGCTCCATGAACTTTGTCATCACAATTCTCAATATACTTGTCATCACAATGTTCCCTGACACTTGTCGTCAGAATGCTCATTGAACCCTGTCACGAAAAGGCTCCATGCCTCTTTCATCACAAAGCCCCTTGCCGTTTTCATCACAATGCTCCATGCCATTGTCTTCAAAATACCCCACAAGCTTGTCATCAGAATGCTCCATGACTCTTGTCATCACAATTCTCAATACAGTTCTCATCACAATGTTCCCTGACACTTGTCATCAGAATGCTCCTTGAACCCTGTCACGAAAAGGCTCCATGCATTTTTCATCACAAAGCCCCATGCCGTTTTCATCACAATGCTCCATGCCATTGTCATCAAAATAGTCCACAAGCTTGTCATCAGAATGCTCCATGACCCTTGTCATCACAATTCTCCTTGCACTTGTCAGCACAATGCTCCCTGACCCTTGTCATCACTATGCTCCAAGCCATTGTCATCACAATGCTCCATTACCCTTGCCATCAGAATCCTCCATGACACTTGGCATCACAATGCTCAATGCCATTGTCATCACAATGGGCCATTACATATGTCATCACAATGCTCCCTGACACCTTTTTTCACAATACTGCATGACTTGGTCATCACAATGCTCCTTGCCGTTATCATCACAATGATCCATTACATCTGTCATAAAAATTCTCCATGACCCCTGCCATCACAATGTTCCACGGGCTTGTCATGACAAGGCTCCATGACCCTTGTCATCACAATGGTCCAAGACACCTGTAATCACAATGCTCCATGCCCTTTTTCATCAGAATGCTCCATGAGACTTGTCACCACAAGTCTCCATGGTCATCTCATCACAATGCTACAGGACCTTGTCATCACCATGCTTCATTCCCTTGTCATCACAATGCTCCATGACCACTGTCATCACAATACTCCATGAACATTTTCAGCCCAGTGCTCCATGAACTTCTCATCACAATGCTCCATGACCAATATCATCAGAGTGCTCCATGACCTCTGTCATCACAACACTCCATGACACCTGACAACACAATGATCGGGGACTCTTGTCATCACAAGGCACCATGACCCCTGTTATCACAATAATCCATGAAAATTTTCAGCCCAATGCTCCATGACACTTGTCATCACAATGATCCATGCCCTTGTCATCCCAATGCTCCATGACCCCTGTATTCACAATGCTCCGTGACGCTTGTCATCACACTGCTCCATGACACCTGTCATCACAATGCTCCATGCCTTTGTCAGCAAAATGATACATGACCTTTTCATTACAATGCTCTATGCGCTTGTCATCACAATACTGCATTACCATTTTCATCACAAACCTCCATGAAACTTGGGATCACATTGCTTCATGCCCTTGTCATCACAATGCACCATGCCCCTTGAAATCAAAATGATCCATGACATCTGTCATCGCAATGCTCCAAACACTTGTGATCCCAGTGTTCCATAACACTTGTCATCACAACGGTGCATGATGCCTGTCATCACAATACTCCATGCCATTTTTATCACAATGCTCCATGACCTTTGTCATCACAATTCTCAATACACTTGTCATCACAATGCCCCCTGACACTTTTCATCAGAATGCTACTTGAACCCTGTCACGAAAAGGCTCCATGCCTTTTTCATCACAATGCCCCATGCCATTTTCAACACAATTCACCATGCCATTGTCATCAAAATACTCCACAAGCCTTTTATCAGAATTCGCCATGACACTTGTCATCACAATTCTCCATGCACTTGTCAGCACAATGCTCCCTGTCCCTTGTCATCACAATGATCCAAGCCATTGTCATCACATTGCTCCATTACCTTTGTCCTCAGAATCCTCCATGACACTAGGCATCACAATGCTCCATGCCATTGTCATCACAATGGGCCATTACTTATGTCATCACAATGCTCCCTGACACCTCTCTTCACAATACTGCATGACCTGGTCATCAAAATGCTCCATGGCCTTGTCATCACAATGCGCCATTTCAACTGTCATTACAATAATCCATGAAACTTATTAGACCAATGCTCCATGCCATTGTCATCACAATGGACCATTACATATGTCATCACAATGCTCCCTGAAACGTCTTCACAATACTCTATGCCCTTGTCATCACAATGCTCCAAGACCCATGTAATCACAATGCTCCATGCCCCGTTTCATCAGAATGCTCCATGAGACTTATCATCACAAGTCTCCATGGTCTTCTCATCACAATGCTCTAGGACCTTGTCATCACCATGCTCCATTCCCTTGTCATCACAACGCTCCATGTCCCCTGTCATCACAATACTCCATGAATATTTTCAGCCCAATGCTCCATGAAATTCTCATCACAATGCTCCATGAAAAACATCATCAAAATGCTCCATGACCACTGTCATCACAACACTCCATGACACCTGACAACACAATGATCCGGGACTCTTGTCATCACAATGCTCCATTCCCTACACATCACAATGCTCCATGACCCCAGTCATCACAATACTCCATGAATATTTTCAGCCCAATGCTCCATGACTCTTGTCATCACAATGATCCATGCCCTTGTCATCCCAAAGCTCCATGACCCCTGTATTCACAGTGCTCCATGACACCTGTCATCACAATGCTCCATGCCTTTGTCAGCAAAATGCTACATGACCTTGTCATTACAATGCTCTATGCACTTGTCATCACAATACTCCATTACCAGTGTCATCACATTCCTCCATGCACCTTGGGATCACATTGCTTCATGCCCTTGGCATCACAATGCTCCATGCACCTTGAAATAAAATGATCCATGACCTCTGTCATCACAATGCTCCAAACACTTGTGATCACTATGTTCCATAACACTTGTCATCACAACGCTCCATGATGCCTGCCATGACAATAATCCATGCTCTTTTCATCACAGTGCTCCATGACCTTTGTCATCACATTTCTCAATACACTTGTCATCACAATGCTCCCTGACACTTTTCATCAGAATGCTCCTTGAACCCTGTTATGAAAAGGCTCCATGCATTTTTCATCACAAAGCCCCATGCCATTTTCATCACAATGCTCCATGCCATTGTCACCAAAATACTCCACAAGCTTGTCATCAGAATGCTCCATGACCCTTGTCATCACAGTTCTCCATGCACTTGTCAGCACAATGCACCCTGACCTTTGTCATCACAATGCTCCATGCCCTTGTCATCACAATGCTCCATTACTTTTGTCATCAGAATCCTCCATGACACTTGGCATCACAATGCTCCATGCCATTGTCATGTCAATGGGCCATTACATATGTCATCACAATGCTCCCTGACAGCTCTCTTCACAATAATGCATGACCTTGTCATCACAATGCTCCATGCCCTTGTCATCACAATGCGCCATTCCAAGTTTCATCACAATAATCCATGAAACTTATTAGACCAATGCTGCATGCCCTTGTCATCACAATGCTCCATGCCCTAGTTATCACAATCTTCCAAAATCCCTGTAATCAGAATGCTCCATGCCCCTTTTCATCAGTATGCTCCATGAGATTTGTCATCACAAGTCTCCATGGTTTTCTCATCACAATGCTCCAGGACCTTGTCATCACAATGCTTCATGACATTTTCATGAAAATCCTCAATGGCCCTTGTCATCATAATGCTCCAAGCCCTAGTCATCACAATGCTCCATTATATTTGTCATCACAATCCTCCATTTCATTTGGCATCAAAATGCTCCATGCCATTGTCATCGCAATGGACCATGACATATGTCATCACAATGCTCCCTGACACCAGTCTTCGCAATATTCCATGCCCTTGTCATCACAATGCTCCATGCCCTTGTAATCAAAATGCACCATGTCCACTGTCATCACAATAGTCTAGGAAACTTGTCAGACCAATGCTCCATGCCCCTGTCATCACAATGCTCCATGCCCTCGTCATCACAATGCTCCATGACCCCTGTCATAACAAAGCTCGATGACCCCTGCCATCACAATGTTCCACGGCCTTGTCATCACAAGGCTCCATGACGCTTGTCATCACAATGCTCCAAGACACCTGTAATCACAATGCTCCATGCCCTTGTCATAACAAAGCTCCATGACACATGTCATCAGAATATTCCATGGCCTTCAAATCAAAAGGCTCCATGCCCTTGTCATCACAATGCACCATGTCCAATGCCATCACAATAATCTATGAAACTTGTCAGACCAATGCTCCATGCCCCTGTCATCACAATGCTCCATGCCCTTGTCATCACAATGCTGCATGACCCTTGTCATCACAATGCTCCGTGACTCCAGTCATCACAATGCTTCATAACGTTTGTCATCACAACGGTCCATGCCCGCGTCATGACAAGGCTCTGTGACATTTGTAACCACAATGCTCCATGAACTTTTCATCACAATGCTGCGTGACCCTTGTCATTACAATGTTCCATGCCTTTGTCAGAACAATGCTCCCTGACCCTTGTCATCACAGTGTGCCATGCGCTTTTCATCACAATGATCCACAACCTTGTCATCGTTATGCTCCATAAACCTTGTAAGCACAATTCTCCATGCACTTCTCATCCATATGCTCTCTCACATGAGATATCACAATCTTCCATCATTAATCATCACAATCTTCCCTCACCCCTGTTATCACAATGTTCCATGAACCCTGTCATCACAATGCTACATCCTCTTATCAGCACAATATTCTATGACCCCTGACATCACAATGTTCCATAACCACTGTCATCAAAATGCTCCATGACAGTTTTCATCCCAAAGCTCCATGACCCCTGGCATCACAGTGTTCTATAACCCCTGTCATCAAAATGTTCCATTACATTTTTCATCAAATTGCTGCATGACCCTGTCATCAAAATGCTCCCTGCCTTTCTCATCACAATGCACCACACACTTGTCATCAAAATGCTCCATGACCTCAGTCATCACAAAGCTCCATGACTCTTGGCATCACAATGCTCCATGCAATTGTCATCACAATGCTCCATGAACCTTCTCATCACATTGCTCCATGCTCTTGTCATCACAAAGCTCCATGACACTTGTCATCACAATGCTCAATGCCCTTCTCATCACAGTAATCCATGAAATATTTCAGACCAATGCTCAATGCCCTTCTCATCACAATGATCCATTACCTATGTCATAACAATGCTCCATGACCCCTGCCATCAAAATGTTCCACGGCCTTGTCATCACAAATCTCCATGATCCTTGTCATCACAATGCTCCAAACCACTGTAATCATAATGCTCCATGCCCTTGTCATCGCAAAGCTCCATGACGCATGCCATCAGAATGTTCCATGGCCTTCTCATCACAATGCTATATGCCCTTGTCATGACAGTGCTCCGAGACACCTGTAATCACAATGCTCCATGCTCCTTTTCATCTCAATGCTCCATGAAGCCTGTCATCAAAATGCACCAGGCCCATCATCATAATGCTTCAGGCTACTGTCATCAGAATGAAATCAAAATTATCCAAGACCACTGTCATCATAATGCTCCAAACCCTTGTGATCACAAAGTTCCATAACACTTATCATCACAACACCCTATGACGCTCATCATCACAATTATCCATGGTCTTCTCATCACAATGCTCCATGACCTTTGTCATCACAATTCTCAGTACACTTGTCATCACAATGCTCCGTGACACATGTCGTCAGTATGCTCCTTGAACCCTGTCATGACAAGGATCCATGCCTTTTCATCACAATGATCCATGCCCTTTTCATCACAATGCTCCAAGACCCCTTTAATCACAATGCTCCATGCCCTTGTCATCACAAAGCTCCATGACACATGTCATCAGAATGCTCCAAGACCCCTGTAATCACAATGCTCCATGCCCCTTTTCATTAGAATGCTCCATGAGACTTGTCATCACAAATCTCCATGCTCTTATCATAACAGTGCTCCAGGACCTTGTCATCACCATGTTCAATTCCCTTGTCATCACAATGCTCCATGACCCCTGTCATCACAATACTCCATGAACATTTTCAGCCCAATGCTCCATGAAATTCTCATCACAGTGCTCCATGGCAAATATCATCAAAATGCTCCATGACCACTGTCATCACAACACTCCATGACACCTGACAACACAATGATACGGGACTCTTGTCATCACAATGCTCCATTCCCTAGTCATTACAATGCTCCATGAACATTTTCAGCCCAATGCTCCATGACACTTTTCATCACAATCATCCATGCCCTTGTCATCCCAATGTTCCATGACCCCTGTATTCACAATGCTCGGTGACGCTTGTCATCACAATGCTCCCTGACACCTGTCATCACAATGCTCCATGACTTTGTCAGCAAATGCTACATGACCTTGTCATTACAATGCTCTATGCGCTTGTCATCACAGTACTCCATTACCATTGTCATCACAATCCTCCATGAACCTAGGATCACACTGCTTCATGCCCTTGTCATCCCGAAGCTCCATGCTCCTTGAAATCAAAATGATCCATGACCTCTGTCATCACAATGCTACAAACAGTTGTGATCACAATGTTCCATAACTGTTGTCATCACAACGCTCCATGATGCCTGTCATCACAATAACCCATGCCCTTTTCATCACAATGCTCCATGACCTTTGTCATCACAATTCTCAATACACTTGTCATCACAATGTTCCCTGACACTTGTCGGCATAATGCTCCTTGAAACCTGTCACAAAAAGGCTCCATGCATTTTTCATCACAAAACCCCATGCCATTTTCATCACAATGCTCCATGCCATTGTCATCAAAATACTCCACAAGCTTGTCATCAGAATGCTCCATGACCATTGTCATCACAATTCTCCATGCACTTGTCAGAACAATGCTTCCTGACCCTTGTCATCACAATGCTTCAAGCCATTTTCATCACAAAGCTCCATTACCTTTGTCATCAGAATCCTCCATGACACTTGGCATCACAATGCTCCATGACATTGTCATCACAATGAGCCATTACATATGTCATCACAATGCTCCATGACACCGCTCTTCACCATAATGCATAACCTGGTCATCACAATGCTCCATGCCCTTGTCATCACAATGCACCATTCCAACTGTCATCACAATAATCCATGAAAATTATTAGACCAATGGTCCATGCCCTTGTCATCACAATGCTCCATGCCATAGTTATCATAATGTTCCAAAACGCCTGTAATCAGAATGCTCCATGCCCGTTTTCATCAGTATGCTCCATGAGATTTGTCATCACAAGGCTCCATGAATTTCTCATCACAGTGCTCCAGGATATTATCATCACAATGCTTCACGACATTGTCATGAACATTCTCAATGGCCCTTGTCAACATAATGCTCCAAGCCCTAGTCATCACAATGCTCCATTATATTTGTCATCACAATCCTCCATTACATTTGGCATTACAATGCTCCATGCCATTGTCATCGCAATGGACCATGACATATGTCATCACAATGCTCCCTGACACCTGCCTTCACAATACTCCATGCCCTTGTCATCACAATGCTCCATGCCCTTGTCATCACAATGAACCATGTCCACTGTCATCACAATAATCTAGGAAACTTGTCAGACCAATCTTCAATGACCCGGTCATCACAATGCTCCATGCCCTTGTCATCACAATGCTCCATGACCCCTGTCATAACAATGCTCCATGACCCCTGCCATCACAATGTTCCACGGCCTTGTCATCACAAGGCTCCATGACACTTGTCATCACAATGCTCCAGGACCCCTGTAATCAAAATGCTCCATGCCCTTGTCATCACAAAGCTCCATGACACATGTCATCAGAATGTTCCATGGCCTTCTCATCAAAATGCTCCATGCCCTTGTCATCACAATGCACCATGTCCAATGTCATCACAATAATCTATGAAACTTGTCAGACCAATGCTCCATGCCTCTGTCATCACAATGCTCCATACCCTTGTTATCAAAATGCTCCATGACCCCTGTCATCACAATGCCCCGTGACTCCAGTCATCACAATGCTTCATAACGATTGTCATCACAACGGTCCATGCGTGCGTCATCACAAGGCTCTGTGACCTTTGTAAACACAATGCTCCATGAACATTTCATCACAATTCTCCGTGACCCTTGTCATCACAATGCTCCATGCCTTTGTCAGAACAATGCTCCATGACCATTGTCATCACAATGTGCCATGCAATTTTCATCACAATGATCCACAACCTTGTCATCGCTATGCTCCATAAACATTGTAATCACAATGCTCCATGAACTTCTCTTCCAAATGCTCTCTCACATGAGATATCACAATGTTCCACCACTAGTCATCACAATCCTCCCTCACCCCTGTTATCACAATGTTCTGTGACCCCTGTCATCACAATGCTACATCCCCTTTTCTGAACAATGTTCCATGACCCCTGACATCACAATGTTCCATAACCCCTGTCATCAAAATGCTCCATGACACTTTTCATCCAAAAGATCCATGACCCCTGGCATCACAATGTTCTATAACCCCAGTCATCAAAATGTTCCATTACACTTTTCATCAAATTGCTGCATGACCCTGTCATCAAAATGCTCCCTGCACTTCTCATCACAATGCACCACACCCTTGTCATCAAAATGCTCGATGACTTTGTCATCACAAAGCTCCATGAGCCTTGGCATCACAATGCTACATGTCATTGTCATCACAATGCTCCATGAACCCTCTCATCACATTGCTCCATGCCCTTGTCATCACAAAGCTCCATGACACTTGTCATCACAATGCTCGATGCCCTTCTCATCACAATGCTCCATGCCCTTGTCATTACAATCCTCCATGACCCATGTATCACAGTGTTCCGTGCCCTTGTCATCACAGTGCTATATGCCCAATCTCATCACAAAAATCCATGAAACCTTTCAGACCAATGCTCAATGCCCTTCTCATCACAATGCTCCATTACCTCTGTCATATCAATGCTCCATGACACCTGCCCACACAATGTTCCATGGCCCTGTCATCACAAGGCTCCATGACCCTTGTCATCACAATGCTCCAAGACCCCTGTAATCACAATGCTCCATGCCATTGTCATCACCAAGCCCCATGACGCATGCCATCAGAATGATCCATGGCCTTCTCATCACAATCCTCCATGCCCTTGTCATGAAAATGCTCCAAGACCCCTGTATTCACAATGCTCCATACTACTTTTCATCTCAATGCTCCATGAAGCATCTTATCAGAATGCTCCATGCCCATCATCAAAATGCTTCAGGCTATTGTCATCACAATGAAATCAAAATTATCCATGACCACTGTCATCATAATGCTCCTAACCCTTGTGATCACAATGTTCCATAACACTTAACATCACAACACCCTATGACGCTCATCATCACAATTATTCATGGTCTTCTCATCACAATGCTCCATGACCATTGTCATCACAATTCTCAATACAATTGTCATCACAATGCTCCCTGACACTTGTCGTCAGTATGCTCCTTGAACCCTGTCATGACAAGGCTCCATGGCTTTTCATCACAATGATCCATGCCTTTTCATCACAATGTTCCAAGACACCTGTAATCACAGTGCTCCATGCCCTTGTCATCTCAAAGCTCAATGACACATGTCATCAGAATGCTCCATGGCCTTCTCCTCACAATGCTCCTGGCCCTTGTCATCACAATGCTAGAAGACCCCTGTAATCACAATGCTCCATGCCCCTTTTCATCAGAATGCTCCATGAGACTTGTCATCACAAGTCTCCATGCTTTTATCATCACAATGCTCCAGGACCTTGTCATCACCATGCTGCATTCCCTTGTCATCACAATGCTCCATGACCCCTGTCATCACAATACTCCATGAATATTTTCAGCCCAATGCTCCATGAAATTCTCATCACAATGCTCCATGAAAAATATCATAAAAATGCTCCATGACCACTGTCATCACAACACTCCATGACACCTTACAACACAATGATCCGGGACTCTTGTCATCACAATGCTCCATTCCCTACTCATCACAATGTTCCATGACCCATGTCATCACAATACTCCATGAACATTTTCATCCCAATGCTCCATGACACTTGGCATCACAATGCTCCATGCCTTTGTCAGCAAAATGCTACATGACATTGTCATTACAATGCTCTATGCGCTTGTCATCACAATACTCCATTACCATTGTCATCACAAACCTCCATGATCCTTGGGATCACATTGCTTCATGCCCTTGTCATCACAATGCTCCATGCAGTTTGAAATCAAAATGATCCATGACCCCTGTCATCACAATGCTCCAAACACTTGGAATCACAATGTTCCATAACACTTGTCATCACAACGCTCCATGATGCCTGCCATCACAATACTCCATGCCCTTTTCATCACATTGCTCCATGACCTTTGTCATCACAATTCTCAATACACTTGTCATCACAGTGCTCCCTGGCACTTGTCGCCAGAATGCTCCTTGGACCCTGTCACGAAAAGGCTCCATGCCTTTTTCATCACAAAGCCCCATGCCATTTTCTTCACAATGCTCCATGCCATTGTCATCAAAATACACCACAAGCTTGTCATCAGAATGCTCCAAGACCCTTGTCATCACAATTCTCCATGCACCTGACAGCACAATGCTCCCTGACCCTTGTCATCACAAAGCTCCATTAACTTTGTCATCAGAATCCTCCATGAAACTTGGCATCACAATGCTCCAGGCCGTTGTTATCACAATGGGCCATTACATATGTCATCACAGTGCTCCCTCACACCTCTCTTCACAATACTGCAAGACCTGGTCATCACAGTGCTACATGCCCTTGTCATCACAATGTGCCATTCCAAGTGTCATCGCAATACTCCATGAAAATTATTAGACCAGTGCTCCATGCCCTTGTCATCACAATGCTCCATGCCCTTGTTATCACAATGTTCCATGACCCCTGTCATCACAATGCTCCGTGACTCCAGTCATCACAATGCTCCATGACTTTTGTCATCACAGTGGTCTATGCCCTCATCATCAACAGTCTCTGTGACTTTTTTAAGCACAATGCTCCATGAACATTTCATCACAATGCTCTTTGACACTTGTCATCACAATGCACTATGCCTTTCTTAGCACAATGCTCCATGCCCTTGTCATCACATTTCTCCATGACCCCTGTCATCACAATGCTCCGTGACTCCTGTCATCACAATTCTTCATAACATTGGTCATCACAATGGTCAATGCTCGCGTCATCAAAAGGCTCTGTTACCTTTGTAACCACAATGTTCCATGAAATTTTCATCACAATGCTCCGAGACCCTTGTCATCACAATTCTCCATGCCTTTGTCAGAAAAATGCTCCAGAACCCTTGTCATCACAATGGGCGACGCAATTTTCATCCCAAAGGTCCACAAATTTGTGATCCCAAAGGTCCACAAATTTGTCATCGCAATGCTCCATAAATCTTGTAATCACAATGCTCCATGCCCTTCACATCACAATGCTCCATTACCCCTGTCATAACAATGCTCCATGACCCCTGCCATCACAATGTTCCACGGCCTTGTCATCACAAGGCTTCATGACCCTTGTCATCACAGTGCTCCAAGACCCCTGTAATCAAAATGCTCCATGCCCTTGTCATCACAAAGCTCCATGACACATGACATCAGAATGTTCCATGGTCTTCTCATCAAAATGTTTCATGCACTTATCATCACAATGCTCCCAGACCCCTGTAATCACAATGCTCCATGCCCGTTTTCAACTCAATGGTCCATGAAACCTGTCATCACAATGCATCATGCCCATCATCATAATGCTTCCAGCTATTGTCAGCACAATGAAATCAAAATACTCCATTACCTCTGTCATCACAATGCTCCATGACCCCTGTCATCACAATAATCCATGAACATTTTCAGACCACCACTACATGACAGTTGTCATCAAAATGATCCATGCCCTTGTCATCCCAATGCTCCATGACCCCAGTATTCACAATGCTCCGTGACGCTTGTCATCACAGGGCTCCATGACACCTGTCATCACAATGCTCCATGCGCTTGTCAGCAAGATGCTCCATGATACATGTCATCACAATGCACCATGCGCTTGTCATCACAGTGCTCCACAATCTTGTCATCACAATGCTCCATAAACCTTGTCATCACAATGCTCCATGCACTTCTCATCAAAATGCTCTCTCACCACAGATATCAAAATGTTACATCACTATTCGTCACAATACTCCCTCACCCCTGTTATCACAATGTTCCATGACCCCTGTCATCACAATGCTACATGCACTTATCATCACAATGTTCGATGACACCTATCATCACAATGCTCCATAACCGCTGTCATCAAAATGCTCCATGACCCTTTTCATCAAAATGCTCCATGAACCCTGATATCACAGTGTTCCATAACCCCTGTCATCAAAATGTTCCATGACAATTTTCATCAAATTGCTCCATGACCCTGTCATCACAATACTCCCTGCCCTTCTCATCACAATGCACAAACACTTGTCATCAAAATGCTCCCTGTTATTTGTCATCACAAAGATCCATGACCCTTGGCATCACAATGTTCCATGTCATTGTCATCACAATGCTCCATGAACGCTCTCATCACATTGCTCCATGCCCTTGTCATCACAAAGCTCCATGACACATGTCATCAGAATGCTCCATTGCCTTCTCATCACAATGCTCCATGTGCTTGCCATCGCAATGCTCCATTAACCCTGTCATAACAATGCTCCATGACAACTGCCATCACGATGTTCCGTGGCCTTGTCATCACAAGTCTCCATGACCCTTCTCATCACAATGCTCCAAGACCCCTGTAATCACAAAGCTCCATGCCCATTTTCTTCTCAATGATCCATGAACCGTGTCATCACAATGCACCATGACATCATCACAATGCTTCAGGCTATTGTCATCACAATGAAATCAATATGCTCCATGACCACTGTCATCAAAATACTCCAAACCCTTGTGATCACAATATTCCATAACTCTTGTCATCACAGTGCCCCATGACACTCGTCATCACAATTATCCATGGTCTTCTCATCAAAATGCTCCATGACCTTTGTCATCACAATGCTCATTACACTTGTCATCAAAATGCTCCCTGACACTTGTTGTCTGTTTGCTCCTTGAACCCTTCCATGACAAGGCTCCATGCCTTTTTCATCACAATGATCCATGTCCTTCTCATCACAGTGCTCCTTGACACTTGTCATCACAATTATCCATGCACTTGTCAGCACAATGCTCCCTGACCCTTGTCATCTCAATGCTCCAAGCTATTGTCATCACAATGCACCATTACCTTTGTCATCAGAATCCTCCATGACACTTGGCATCACAATGCTCCATGCCATTGTCATCACAATGGGCGATTACATATGTCAACACAATGCTCCCTGACACCAGTCTTCACAATACTGCATGACCTGGTCATCACAATGCTCCATGCCCTTGTCACCACAATGCACCATTCCAACAGTCATCGCAATAATCCATGTAACTTATTAGACCAATGCTCCATGCCCTTGTTATCACTATGCTCCATGACCCTTGTCATCACAATGCTCCATGAACTTTTCATCACAATGCTCTTTGATCCTTGTCATCACAATTCTCTATGCCTTTCTCAGCACAATGCTCCATGACCCTTGTCATCACAATGCTCCATGTGCTTGTCAGCACGATGCTCCATGACACATGTCATCACAAAGAACCATGCACTTGTCATCACAGTGCTCCACAATCTTGTCATCACAATGATCCATAAACCTTGTCATCACAATGCTCCATGCACTTCTCATCAAAATGCTCTCTCACCACAGATATCACAATGTTACATCACTATTTGTCACAATACTCCCTCACCACTGTCATCACAATGATCCATGACTCCTGTCATCACAATTGTACATGCACATATCATCACAATGTTCGATGACCACTGACATCACAATGTTCCATAACCCCTGTCATCAAAATGCTCCCAAAATCTTTTCATCAAAATGCTCCATGACCCCTGGCATCACAATGTTCAATAACCCCTGTCATCAAAATATTCCATGACACATTTCATCCAATTGCTCCATGACCCTGTCATCACAATGCTCCCTGGCCTCATCACAATGCACAACGCCCTTGTCATCAAAATCCTCCATGACCTTTGTCATCACAAAGATCCATGACCCTTGGCATCACAATGCTCCATGTCATGTTCATCACAATGCTCCATGATCGCATTCATCACATTGCTCCATGCCGTTGTCATCACAAAGCTCCATGACACATGTCATCAGAATGCTCCATGGCCTTCTCATCACAATCCTCCATGCCATTGCCATCACAATGTTCCATTACGCCTGTCATAACTATGCTCCATGACCCCTGCCATCACGATGTTCCATGGCCTTGTCATCACGAGGCTCCATGACCCTTCTCATCACAATGCTCCAAGACCCCAGTAATCACAATTTTCCATGACCCCTGTCATCACAATGCTACATCCCCTTATCATCACAATGTTCCATGACACCTGACATCACAATGTTCCACAACCCCTGTCATCAAAATGCTCCATGACACTTTTCATCCCAAAGCTCCATGACCCCTGACATCCCAATGTTCTATAACACCTGGCATCAAAATATTCCATTACAATTTTCATCAAATTGCTGCATGACCCTGTCATCAGAATGCTCCCTGGCCTACTCATCACAATGCACCACGCCCTTGTCATCAAAATGCTCCGTGACATTTGTCATCACAAATCTCCTTGACCCTTGACATCACAATGCTCCATGTCATTGTCATCACAGTGCTCCATGAAACTTCTCATCACATTTCTCCATGCCCTTGTCATCACAAAGCTCCATGACACATGTCATCACAATGCTCGATGCCCTTCTCATCACTATGCTCCATGCCCTTGTCATTACAATCCTCTATGACCATTGTATCACAGTGTTCCGTGCTCTTGTCATCACAGTGCTCCATGTCCACTCTCATCACAATAATCCATGAAACATTTCACACCAATGCTTCCTGTTCTTCTCATCACAGTGCTCCATTACACCTGTCATAACAATGTTCCACGACCACTGCCATCACAAAGTTCCACGGCCTTGTCATTCACAAGGCTCCATGACACTTGTCATCACAATGTTCCAAGACCCCTGTAATCACAATGCTCCATGCCCTTGTCATCACAAAGCTCCATGACGCATGTCATTAGAATGTTCCATGGACTTCTCATCACAATGCTCCAAGACACTTTTTATCACAATGCTCCATGCCCCTTTTCATCTCAAAGCTCCATGAATCCTATCATCACAATGCACCATGCCCATTATCATAATGCTTCAGGCTATTTTCCTCACAATGAAATCAAAATGCTCCATGACCTCTGTCATCACAATGCTCCAAACCGTTGGGATCACAATGTTCCATAACACTTCTCATCACAACACCCCATGATGCTCATAATCACAATTATCCATGGTCTTCTCATCACTATGCTCCATAACCTTTGTCATCACAATGCTCCCTGACACTTGTCGTCAGTATGCTCCTTGAACACTGTCATTACAGGGCTCCATGCCTTTTTCATCACAATGATCTATGCCCTTTTCATCACAATGCTCAAAAACATCTGTAGTCACAATGCTACATGAACTTGTCATCACAGTGCTCCATGACGCATTCATAAGAATGCTCCATGGCCTTCTCTTCACAATGCTCCATGCCCTTGTCATCACAATGCTCCAAGACCCCTGTAAACACAATGCTCCATGCCGCTTGTCATTATAGCACTCCATGATGCTCGTCATCACAATTATCCATGGTCTTCTCATCACAGTGCTCCACGGTCTTGCCATCACAATGCTCCATGCCCTGGTCATCACAATGCTCTATGTTCCCTTTCATCACAATTCTCCACGTTCTTGGCATCACTATGTTCCATGACACTTCCCCTCACAGTGTTAAATGCTTTGTCATCACAATACTGCACAAGCTTGTCATCAGAACACTCCATGACCCTTGTCATCACAATGATCCAAGACCCCGGTCATCACAATGCTCCATGAGACCTATCATCACAATGCTCCATGCCCCTTGTCATTACAGTGCTCCATGATGCTCGTCACCAGAATTATCCATGGTCTTCTCATCACAGTGCTCCACGGTCTTGCCATAACAATGCTCCATGCCCTGGTCATCACAATGCTCCATGTCCCTTGTCATCACAATTCTCCAGGTCCTTGTCATCACAATGCTCCATGACAGTTCTCATCTCCATGTTACATGCTCTTGTCATCACAATTCTCCATGCACTTGTCATCGCAATGTCCCATGACCCCTGTCATAGCAAGCTCCATGCCTTTGTCATCACAATGCTTCACGAACTTTTCATCAAAATTCTCAAAGGCCGTTGTCATCACAATGCTCCATGCCCTTGTCATCACAATGCTCCATGGCCCTTGTCATCACAATGCTCCAAGCCCTTGTCATCACAATGCTCCATTACCTTTGTCATCACAATCCTCCATAACACTCGGCATCACAATGCTCCATGCCATTGTCATCACAATGGAAAATGAAATATGCCATCACAATGCTCCCTGACACCTGTCTTCACAATACTCCATGACCTTGTCATCACAATGCTCCATGCCCTTGTCATCACAATGTGCCATGCCCACTGTCAAAACAATTGTCCATGAAACTTGTCAGACCAATGCTCCATGCTCCTGTCATCACAATGCTACATGACCACAGTCATCACAATGCTCCGTGTGTCCCGTCATCACAAGACTCCATGACCTGTGTCACCACAAAAGTCAATGCCCTCATCATCACAAGGCTCTGTGAAATTTGTCACCACAATGCTCCATGAACTTTTCATCAAAATGCTCAATGTCATTGTCATCACAATGCTCCATGAACGCTCTCATCACATTGCTCCAAGCCCTTGTCATCACAATGCTCCATTACCTTTGTCATCACAATCCTCCATAACACTCGGCATCACAATGCTCCATGCCATTGTCATCACAATGGAACATGAAATATGCCATCACAATGCTCCCTGACACCTGTCTTCACAATAATCCATGACCTTGTAATCACAATGTTCCATGCCCTTGCCATCACAATTCTCCATTAACCCTGTCATAACAATGCTCCATGACCCCTGCCATCACGATGTTCCATGCCCTTGTCATCACAATGCTCCAAGACCCCTGTAAACACAATGCTCCATGCCGCTTGTCATTATAGCACTCCATGACGCTCGTCATCACAATTATCCATGGTCTTCTCATCACAGTGCTCCACGGTCTTGCCATCACAATGCTCCATGCCCTGGTCATCACAATGCTCTATGTTCCCTTTCATCACAATTCTCCACGTTCTTGGCATCACTATGTTCCATGACACTTCCCATCACAGTGTTAAATGCTTTGTCATCACAATACTGCACAAGCTTGTCATCAGAATACTCCATGACCCTTGTCATCACAATGATCCAAGACCCCGGTCATCACAATGCTCCATGAGACCTATCATCACAATGCTCCATGCCCCTTGTCATTACAGTGCTCCATGATGCTCGTCACCAGAATTATCCATGGTCTTCTCATCACAGTGCTCCACGGTCTTGCCATAACAATGCTCCATGCCCTGGTCATCACAATGCTCCATGTCCCTTGTCATCACAATGCTCCATGGCCCTTGTCATCACAATGCTCCAAGCCCTTGTCATCACAATGCTCCATAACCTTTGTCATCACAATCCTCCATAACACTCAGCATCACAATGCTCCATGCCATTGTCATCACAATGGAAAATGAAATATCCCATCACAATGCTCCCTGACACCTGTCTTCACAATACTCCATGACCTTGTCATCACAATGCTCCATGCCCTTGTCATCACAATGTGCCATGCCCACTGTCAACACAATTATCCATGAAACTTGTCAGACCAATGCTCCATGCTCCTGTCATCACAATGCTACATGACCACAGTCATCACAATGCTCCGTGTGTCCCGTCATCACAAGACTCCATGACCTGTGTCACCACAAAAGTCAATGCCCTCATCATCACAAGGCTCTGTGAAATTTGTCACCACAATGCTCCATGAACTTTTCATCAAAATGCTCAATGTCATTGTCATCACAATGCTCCATGAACGCTCTCATCACATTGCTCCAAGCCCTTGTCATCACAATGCTCCATTACCTTTGTCATCACAATCCTCCATAACACTCGGCATCACAATGCTCCATGCCATTGTCATCACAATGGAACATGAAATATGCCATCACAATGCTCCCTGACACCTGTCTTCACAATAATCCATGACCTTGTAATCACAATGTTCCATGCCCTTGCCATCACAATTCTCCATTTACCCTGTCATAACAATGCTCCATGCACTTTTCATGACAATGTTCCATGCCCTTTTCGTCACACTGCTACAAGACCCCTGTAATCAAAATGCTCCATGTGCTGGTCATCACAAAGCTCAATGAGGCATGTCCTCAGAATGCTCCTTGGCCTTCTCTTCACAGTGCTCCATGCCCTTGTCATCACAATGTTCCAAGACCCCTGTAATCACAGTGGTCCATGCCCCTTTTCATCAGTATGCTATATGAGATTTGTCATCACAAGGCTCCATGGATTTCTCATGACAGTGCTCCAGGACCTTGTCATCACAATGCTTCACAACTTTGTGAAGAAGATTCTCAATAGCCCTTGTCATCATATTGCTCCAAGCCCTAGTCATCACAATGCTCCATTATATTTGTCATCACAATCCTCCATTACATTTAGCATCACAATGCTCCATGCCATTATCATCGCAATGGACAATGACATATGTCATCACAATGCTCCCTGACACCTGTCTTCACAATACTCCATGACCTTCTCATCACCATGATCCATACACTTGTCATTACAATGCACCATGTCCACTGTCATCACAATAATCTATGAAACTTGTCAGACCAATGCTCAATGCCCCTGTCACCACAATGCTCCATGCCCTTGTCCTCACAATGCTCCATGACCCCTATCATCACAATGCTCCATGAATCCAGTCATCACAATGCTTCATAACGTTTGTCATCAAAACGGTCCATGCCCGTGTCATCACAAGGCTCTGTGACCTTTGTAACCACAATGCTCCTTGAACTTTTCATCACAACGCTCTGTGACCCTTGTCATCACAATGCTCCATGCCTTTGTCAGAACAGTGCTCCATGACCCTTGTCATCACAATGTGCCACGTGCTTTTCATCACATCGGTCCACAACTTTGTAATCACTATGCTCCATAAACCTTGTAATCACAATGCTCCATGCACTTCTCATCCAAATGCTCTCTCACCAGAGATATCACAATGTTCCATCTCTAGTCATCACAATACTCCCTCATCCCTGTAATCACAATGTTCCAGGACCCTGTCATCACAATGCTACATCCCCTAATCATCACAATGTTCCATGACCCCTGACATCACAATGTTCCATAACCCCTGTCATCAAAATGCTCCATGACCCATTTCATCCCAAAGCTCCAAGACCCCTGACATCACAATGTTCTATAAACCCTGCCATCAAAATGTTCCTTTACACTTTTTATCAAATTGCTGCATGACCTGGTCATCAAAATGCCCCCTGCATTTCTCAGCACAATGCACCATGCCCTTGTCATCAAAGTGCTCCATGACTTGTCATCACAAAGCTCCATGACCCTTGGCATCACAATGCTCCATGTCATTGTCATCACAATGCTCCATGAACCCTCTCATCACATTGCTCCATGC
Source organism: Mesoplodon mirus (assembly GCF_964341445.2). Taxonomy (NCBI): domain Eukaryota; kingdom Metazoa; phylum Chordata; class Mammalia; order Artiodactyla; family Ziphiidae; genus Mesoplodon; species Mesoplodon mirus. The sequence goes on from NW_028295198.1 coordinate 118,188, forward strand.
TCTTGTCATCACAATGCTCCATGACACTTGTCATCACAATGCTCGATGCACTTCTCATCACAATGCTCCATGCCCTTGTCATTACAATCCTGCATGACCCATGTATCACAGTGTTCCGTGCCCTTGTCATCCCAATGCTCCATGCCCACTCACATCACAATAATCCATGAAACATTACAGACCAATGTTCCATGCCCTTCTCATCAAAATGCTCCATTACACCTGTCATAAAAATGCACCATGACCCATGCCATCAAAATGTTCCACGGCCTAGTCATCACAAGGTTCCATGACACTTGTCATCACAATGCTCCAGACCCCTGAAAGCACAATGCTCCATGCACTTGACATCACAAAGCTCCATGACGCATGTCATCAGAAAGTTCTATGGCCTTCTTATCACAGTGGTCCATGCCCTTGTCATCACAATGCTCCAAGACCCTTGTAATCACAAGGCTCCATGCCCCTTTTCATATCAATGCTCCATGAACACTGTCATCACAATGCACCATTCCCATCATCATAATGCTACAGGCTATTGTCATCACAATGAAATCAATATTCTCCATGACCTCTGTCATCATAATGTTCCAAACTCTTGTGATCACAAGGTTCCATAACACTTATCATCACAACACCCCATGACGCTCAACATCACAACTATCCATGGTCTTCTCATCACAATGCTCCATGATCTTTGTCATCACAGTTCTCAATACACTTGTCATCACAATGCTTCCTGACACTTGTCGTCAGAATGCTCCATGAACACTGTCATGACAAGGCTCCATGCCATTTTCATAACAATGATCCATGCACTTTTCATCACAATTCTCCAAGATCCCTGTAATCACAAATGCTCCATGCCCTTGTCATCACAAAACTCCATGACGCATGTCATCAGAATGCTCCATGGCCTTCTCATCACAATGCTCCATGCCCTAGTCATCACAATGCTCCAAGACACCTGTAATCACAATGCTCCATGCTCCTTTTCATCAGAATGCTCCATGAGACTTCTCATCATAAGTCTCCATGGTCTTCGCCTCACTGTGCCCCAGGACCTTGTCATCACCATGCTCCATTCCGTTGTCATAACAATGCTCCATGACACATATCATCACAATGCTCCATGCCCTTGTCATCAAAAAGCTCCATGACACATGTCATCAGAATGCTTCATGGCCTTCTCATCACAATGCTCCTTGCTCTTGTCATCAAAATGCTCCAAGACCCCTGTAATCACAATGCTCCATGCCCCTTTTCATCAGAATGCTCCATGAGACTTCTCATCACAAGTCTCCATGGTCTTCTCATCACAATGCTCTAGGACGTTGTCATCACCATGCTCCATTCCCTTGTCATCACAATGCTCCATGACCCCTGTCTTCACAATTATCCATGAACATTTTCAGCCCAATGCTCCACGACGTACTCATCAAAATGCTCCATGGCCAGTATCATCACAATGCTCCATGACCACTGTCATCACAACACTCCATGACACCTGACAACACAATGATCCAGGACTCTTGTCATCACAATGTTCCATTCCCTAGTCATCAAAATGCTCCATGACCCCTGTCATCACAACACTCCATGAACATTTTCAGCCCAGTGCTCCATGACCCTTGTCATCACAATGATCCATGCCCTTGTCTTGCCAATGCTCCATGACCCCTGTATTCACAGTGCTCCGTGACGCTTGTCATCACAGTGCACCATGACACATGTCATCACAATGTTCCACGCATTTGTCAGCAAAATGCTACATGACCTTGTCATCACAATGCTCTATGCTCTTGTCATCACAATACTCCATTTCCATTGTCATCACAATCCTCCAAGAAACTCAGGATCACATTGCTTCATGCCTTGTCATCACAATGCTCCATGCTCCTTGAAATCAAAATGATCCATGACTTCTGTCATCACAATGCTCCAAATCCTTGTGATCACAGTGTTCCATAGCACTTGTCATCACAACGCTCCATGATGCTTCTCATCACAATACTCCATGCTCTTTTCATCACAATGCTCCATGACCTTTGTCATCACAATTCTCAATACATTGTCATCACAATGATCCCTGACATTTGTCATCAGAATGCTCATTGAACACAGTCACGAAAAATCTCCATGCCTTTTTCATCACAATGCCCCATGCGGCTTTCATCACAATGCTCCATGACATTGTCATCAAAATACTCCACAAGCTTGTCACCAGAATGCTCCATGACCCTTGTCATCACAATTCTCCATGCACTTGCCAGCACAATGCCCCCTGACCCTTGTCATCACAATGCTCCAAGCCATTGTCATCACAATGCTCCATTACCTTTGTCTTCAGAATCCTCCATGACACTTGGCATCACAATGCTCCATGCCATTGTCATCACAATGGGCCATTACATATGTCATCACAATGCTCCCTGACACCTGTCTTCACAATACTGCATGACCTGGTCATCACAATGCTCCATGCCCTTGTCATCACAATGCGCCATTCCAACTGTCATCACGATTATCCATGCAACTTATTAGACCAATGTTCATGCCCTTGTCATCACAATGCTCCATGCCCTTGTTATCACAATGCTCCATGACCCCTGTCATCACAATGCTCCGTGACTCCAGTCATCACAATTTTTCATGACCTTTGTCATCACAGTGGTCCATGCCCTCATCATCAACAGTCTCTGTGACCTTTTTAACCACAATGCTCCATGAACTTTTCTTCACAATGCTCTTTATCCCCTGTCATCACAATGCTCTATGCCTTTCTCAGCACAATGCTGCATGACGTATGTCATTAGAATGCTCCATGGCCTTCTCCTCACAATGCTCCATGCCCTTGTCATCACAATGCTCCAAGACCCCTGTAATCACAATGCTCCTTGCCCCTTTTCATCAGAATGCTCCATGAGACTTGTCATCACAAGTCTCCATGGTCATCTCATCACAATGCTCCAGGAACTTGTCATCACAATGCTCCATGACACCTGTCATCACAATGCTCTGTGACTCCAGTCATCACAATGCTTCATAATATTTGTCATCACAATGTTCCATGCCCGCGTCATCACAAGGCTCTGTTACCTTTGTATCCACAGTGCTCCATGAACATTTCTTCATAATGCTCCGTGACCCTTGTCATCACAATGCTCCATGCCTTTGTCAGTAAAATGCTCCATGACCATTGTCATCACAATGTGCCATGTGCTTTTCATCCCAACGGTCCAAAAATTTGTCATCACAATGCTCCATAAAAATTGTAATCACAATGCTGCATGTCCTTCTCATCACAATGCTCCATTACCCATGTCATAACAATGCTCCATGACCCCGTCCATCACAATGTTCCACGGCCTTGTCATCACAAGGCTCCATGACACTTGTCATCACAATGCTCGAAGACCCCTTTAATCACAACGCTCCATGCCGTTGTCATCACCAAGCTCCATGACACATGTCATCAGATTGTTCCTTGGACTTCTCATCAAAATGCTCCATGCCCTTGTCATCACAATGCTCCAAAACCACTGTAAACACAGTGCTCCATGCCCCTTTTCATCTCAATGCTCCATGAACCCTGTCATCACAATGCATCATGCTGATCATCATAATGATTCAGGCTATTGTCATCACAATGAAATAAAAATTATCCATGACCTCTGTCATCACAATGCTCCATGACCCCTGTCATCACAATCCTCCTTGAACCTTGGGATCATATTGCTTCATGCCCTTGTCATCACAGTGCTCCATGAGCCTTGAAATCAAAATGATCCATGACCTCTGTCATCACAATGCTCCAAAACCTTGTGATCACAATGTTCCATAACACTTGTCATCACAATGCTCCATGATTCCTGTCATCACAATACTCCATGCCCTTTTCATCACATTGCTCCATGACCTTTTTATCACCATGCTCTATGACCCCTGTCATCACAATGCTCAGTGACTCCAGTCATCACAGTGCTTCATTACCTTTGTCATCACAATGGTCCATGCCCTCGTCATCAACAGTCTCTGTGACATTTTTAACCACAATGCTCCATGAACTTTTCATCACAATGCTCTTTGACCCTTGTCATCACAATGCTCTATGACCTTCTCAGCACAATGCTCCATGATCCTGGTCATCACAATGCTCCATGCGCTTGTCAGCACAATGTTCCATGACACATGTCATCACAATGCACCATGCGCTTATCATCACAGTGCTCCACAATCTTGTCATCACATTGCTCCATAAAATTTGTCATCACAATGCTCCATGCACTTCTCATCAAAATGCTCTCTCAACACTGATATCACAATGCTACATCACTATTTGTCACAATACTCCCTCACCCCTGTCACCACAATGTTCCATGACTCCTGTCATCACAATGCTACATGCACTTATCATCACAATGTTCGATGACCCATGACATCACAATGTTCCATAACACCTGTCATCAAAATGTTCCATGACACTTTTCATCAAATTGCTCCATGACCCTGTCATCACAATGCTCCCTGCCGTCCTCATCACAATGCACAATGCCCTTGCCATCAAAATGCTCCATGACCATTGTCATCACAAAGATCCATGACCCTTGGCATCAAAAGGTCCCATGTCATTGTCATCACAATGCTCCATGAACGCTCTCATCACATTGCTCCATGCCCTTGACTTCACATAGCTCCATGACACATGTCATCAGAATGCTCCATGACCTTCTCATCACAATGCTCCATGCCCTTGCCATCACAATGCTCCATTATCCCTGTCATAACAATCCTCCTTGACCCCTGCCATCACGATGTTCCATGGCCTTTTCATCACCGGCCTCCATGACCCTTCTCATCACAATGCTCCAAGAACACTGTAATCACAATGCTCTATGCCCCTTTTCATCTCAATGATCCATGAAACCGGTCACCACAATGCACCATGCCCATCATCATAATGCTTCATGCTATTGTCATAACAATGAAATCAAAATGCTCCATGACCTCTGTCATAACAATGCTCCAAACCCTTGTGATCACAATATTCCATAACACTTGTCATCACAGTGCCCCATGACGCTCGTCATCACAATTATCCATGGTCTTTTCATCACAATGTTCCATGACCTTCGTCATCACAATGCTCAATACACTTGTCATCAAACTGCTCCCTGACACTTGTTTTCTGTATGCTCCTTTTACCCTGTCATGACAAGGCTCCATGCCTTTTTCATCACAATGATCCATGCCCTTTTCATCACAATGCTCCAAGACCCATGTAATCATGATGCTCCATGCCCTTGTCACGACAAAGCTCAATGATGCATGCCATCATAATGCTCCTTGGACTTCTCCTCACAGTGCTCCATGCCCTTGTCATCACAAAGTTCCAAGACCCCTGTAATCACAATGCTGCATGCCCTTTTTCATCAGTATGCTCCGTGAGACTTTTCATCACATGGCTCCATGGTTTTGTCATCATAATGCTCCAAGCCCTAGTCATCACAATGCTCCATTATATTTGTCATCACAATCCTCCATTGAATTTGGCATCACAATGCTCCCTGCCATTGTCATCTCAATGGACCATGCCATATGTCATCCCAATGCTCCATGACCCCTGTATTCACAATGCTCCGTGATGCTTGTCATCACAGTGCTCCATGACACCTGTCATCACAATGATCCATGCCCTTGTCATCCCAATGCTCCATGACCACTGTATTCACAATGCTCTGTGATGCTTGTCATCACAGGGCTCCATGACACCAGTCATCACAATCCTCTATGCCTTTTTCAGCAAAATGCTACATGACCTTGTCATTACAATGCTCTATGCGCTTGTCATCACAATACTCCATTACCATTGTCATCACTATCCTCCATGAACCTTGGGATCACATTGCTTCATGCCCTTGTCATCACAATGCTCCATGCTCCTTGAAATCAAAATGATCCATGACCTCTGTCATCACAATGCTCCAAACCTCTGTGATCACAATGTTCCATAACACTTGGCATCACAATGCTACATGATGCCTATCATCACAATACTCGATGGTATTTTCATCACAATGCTCCATGAACTTTGTCATCACAATTCTCAATATACTTGTCATCACAATGTTCCCTGACACTTGTCGTCAGAATGCTCATTGAACCCTGTCACGAAAAGGCTCCATGCCTCTTTCATCACAAAGCCCCTTGCCGTTTTCATCACAATGCTCCATGCCATTGTCTTCAAAATACCCCACAAGCTTGTCATCAGAATGCTCCATGACTCTTGTCATCACAATTCTCAATACAGTTCTCATCACAATGTTCCCTGACACTTGTCATCAGAATGCTCCTTGAACCCTGTCACGAAAAGGCTCCATGCATTTTTCATCACAAAGCCCCATGCCGTTTTCATCACAATGCTCCATGCCATTGTCATCAAAATAGTCCACAAGCTTGTCATCAGAATGCTCCATGACCCTTGTCATCACAATTCTCCTTGCACTTGTCAGCACAATGCTCCCTGACCCTTGTCATCACTATGCTCCAAGCCATTGTCATCACAATGCTCCATTACCCTTGCCATCAGAATCCTCCATGACACTTGGCATCACAATGCTCAATGCCATTGTCATCACAATGGGCCATTACATATGTCATCACAATGCTCCCTGACACCTTTTTTCACAATACTGCATGACTTGGTCATCACAATGCTCCTTGCCGTTATCATCACAATGATCCATTACATCTGTCATAAAAATTCTCCATGACCCCTGCCATCACAATGTTCCACGGGCTTGTCATGACAAGGCTCCATGACCCTTGTCATCACAATGGTCCAAGACACCTGTAATCACAATGCTCCATGCCCTTTTTCATCAGAATGCTCCATGAGACTTGTCACCACAAGTCTCCATGGTCATCTCATCACAATGCTACAGGACCTTGTCATCACCATGCTTCATTCCCTTGTCATCACAATGCTCCATGACCACTGTCATCACAATACTCCATGAACATTTTCAGCCCAGTGCTCCATGAACTTCTCATCACAATGCTCCATGACCAATATCATCAGAGTGCTCCATGACCTCTGTCATCACAACACTCCATGACACCTGACAACACAATGATCGGGGACTCTTGTCATCACAAGGCACCATGACCCCTGTTATCACAATAATCCATGAAAATTTTCAGCCCAATGCTCCATGACACTTGTCATCACAATGATCCATGCCCTTGTCATCCCAATGCTCCATGACCCCTGTATTCACAATGCTCCGTGACGCTTGTCATCACACTGCTCCATGACACCTGTCATCACAATGCTCCATGCCTTTGTCAGCAAAATGATACATGACCTTTTCATTACAATGCTCTATGCGCTTGTCATCACAATACTGCATTACCATTTTCATCACAAACCTCCATGAAACTTGGGATCACATTGCTTCATGCCCTTGTCATCACAATGCACCATGCCCCTTGAAATCAAAATGATCCATGACATCTGTCATCGCAATGCTCCAAACACTTGTGATCCCAGTGTTCCATAACACTTGTCATCACAACGGTGCATGATGCCTGTCATCACAATACTCCATGCCATTTTTATCACAATGCTCCATGACCTTTGTCATCACAATTCTCAATACACTTGTCATCACAATGCCCCCTGACACTTTTCATCAGAATGCTACTTGAACCCTGTCACGAAAAGGCTCCATGCCTTTTTCATCACAATGCCCCATGCCATTTTCAACACAATTCACCATGCCATTGTCATCAAAATACTCCACAAGCCTTTTATCAGAATTCGCCATGACACTTGTCATCACAATTCTCCATGCACTTGTCAGCACAATGCTCCCTGTCCCTTGTCATCACAATGATCCAAGCCATTGTCATCACATTGCTCCATTACCTTTGTCCTCAGAATCCTCCATGACACTAGGCATCACAATGCTCCATGCCATTGTCATCACAATGGGCCATTACTTATGTCATCACAATGCTCCCTGACACCTCTCTTCACAATACTGCATGACCTGGTCATCAAAATGCTCCATGGCCTTGTCATCACAATGCGCCATTTCAACTGTCATTACAATAATCCATGAAACTTATTAGACCAATGCTCCATGCCATTGTCATCACAATGGACCATTACATATGTCATCACAATGCTCCCTGAAACGTCTTCACAATACTCTATGCCCTTGTCATCACAATGCTCCAAGACCCATGTAATCACAATGCTCCATGCCCCGTTTCATCAGAATGCTCCATGAGACTTATCATCACAAGTCTCCATGGTCTTCTCATCACAATGCTCTAGGACCTTGTCATCACCATGCTCCATTCCCTTGTCATCACAACGCTCCATGTCCCCTGTCATCACAATACTCCATGAATATTTTCAGCCCAATGCTCCATGAAATTCTCATCACAATGCTCCATGAAAAACATCATCAAAATGCTCCATGACCACTGTCATCACAACACTCCATGACACCTGACAACACAATGATCCGGGACTCTTGTCATCACAATGCTCCATTCCCTACACATCACAATGCTCCATGACCCCAGTCATCACAATACTCCATGAATATTTTCAGCCCAATGCTCCATGACTCTTGTCATCACAATGATCCATGCCCTTGTCATCCCAAAGCTCCATGACCCCTGTATTCACAGTGCTCCATGACACCTGTCATCACAATGCTCCATGCCTTTGTCAGCAAAATGCTACATGACCTTGTCATTACAATGCTCTATGCACTTGTCATCACAATACTCCATTACCAGTGTCATCACATTCCTCCATGCACCTTGGGATCACATTGCTTCATGCCCTTGGCATCACAATGCTCCATGCACCTTGAAATAAAATGATCCATGACCTCTGTCATCACAATGCTCCAAACACTTGTGATCACTATGTTCCATAACACTTGTCATCACAACGCTCCATGATGCCTGCCATGACAATAATCCATGCTCTTTTCATCACAGTGCTCCATGACCTTTGTCATCACATTTCTCAATACACTTGTCATCACAATGCTCCCTGACACTTTTCATCAGAATGCTCCTTGAACCCTGTTATGAAAAGGCTCCATGCATTTTTCATCACAAAGCCCCATGCCATTTTCATCACAATGCTCCATGCCATTGTCACCAAAATACTCCACAAGCTTGTCATCAGAATGCTCCATGACCCTTGTCATCACAGTTCTCCATGCACTTGTCAGCACAATGCACCCTGACCTTTGTCATCACAATGCTCCATGCCCTTGTCATCACAATGCTCCATTACTTTTGTCATCAGAATCCTCCATGACACTTGGCATCACAATGCTCCATGCCATTGTCATGTCAATGGGCCATTACATATGTCATCACAATGCTCCCTGACAGCTCTCTTCACAATAATGCATGACCTTGTCATCACAATGCTCCATGCCCTTGTCATCACAATGCGCCATTCCAAGTTTCATCACAATAATCCATGAAACTTATTAGACCAATGCTGCATGCCCTTGTCATCACAATGCTCCATGCCCTAGTTATCACAATCTTCCAAAATCCCTGTAATCAGAATGCTCCATGCCCCTTTTCATCAGTATGCTCCATGAGATTTGTCATCACAAGTCTCCATGGTTTTCTCATCACAATGCTCCAGGACCTTGTCATCACAATGCTTCATGACATTTTCATGAAAATCCTCAATGGCCCTTGTCATCATAATGCTCCAAGCCCTAGTCATCACAATGCTCCATTATATTTGTCATCACAATCCTCCATTTCATTTGGCATCAAAATGCTCCATGCCATTGTCATCGCAATGGACCATGACATATGTCATCACAATGCTCCCTGACACCAGTCTTCGCAATATTCCATGCCCTTGTCATCACAATGCTCCATGCCCTTGTAATCAAAATGCACCATGTCCACTGTCATCACAATAGTCTAGGAAACTTGTCAGACCAATGCTCCATGCCCCTGTCATCACAATGCTCCATGCCCTCGTCATCACAATGCTCCATGACCCCTGTCATAACAAAGCTCGATGACCCCTGCCATCACAATGTTCCACGGCCTTGTCATCACAAGGCTCCATGACGCTTGTCATCACAATGCTCCAAGACACCTGTAATCACAATGCTCCATGCCCTTGTCATAACAAAGCTCCATGACACATGTCATCAGAATATTCCATGGCCTTCAAATCAAAAGGCTCCATGCCCTTGTCATCACAATGCACCATGTCCAATGCCATCACAATAATCTATGAAACTTGTCAGACCAATGCTCCATGCCCCTGTCATCACAATGCTCCATGCCCTTGTCATCACAATGCTGCATGACCCTTGTCATCACAATGCTCCGTGACTCCAGTCATCACAATGCTTCATAACGTTTGTCATCACAACGGTCCATGCCCGCGTCATGACAAGGCTCTGTGACATTTGTAACCACAATGCTCCATGAACTTTTCATCACAATGCTGCGTGACCCTTGTCATTACAATGTTCCATGCCTTTGTCAGAACAATGCTCCCTGACCCTTGTCATCACAGTGTGCCATGCGCTTTTCATCACAATGATCCACAACCTTGTCATCGTTATGCTCCATAAACCTTGTAAGCACAATTCTCCATGCACTTCTCATCCATATGCTCTCTCACATGAGATATCACAATCTTCCATCATTAATCATCACAATCTTCCCTCACCCCTGTTATCACAATGTTCCATGAACCCTGTCATCACAATGCTACATCCTCTTATCAGCACAATATTCTATGACCCCTGACATCACAATGTTCCATAACCACTGTCATCAAAATGCTCCATGACAGTTTTCATCCCAAAGCTCCATGACCCCTGGCATCACAGTGTTCTATAACCCCTGTCATCAAAATGTTCCATTACATTTTTCATCAAATTGCTGCATGACCCTGTCATCAAAATGCTCCCTGCCTTTCTCATCACAATGCACCACACACTTGTCATCAAAATGCTCCATGACCTCAGTCATCACAAAGCTCCATGACTCTTGGCATCACAATGCTCCATGCAATTGTCATCACAATGCTCCATGAACCTTCTCATCACATTGCTCCATGCTCTTGTCATCACAAAGCTCCATGACACTTGTCATCACAATGCTCAATGCCCTTCTCATCACAGTAATCCATGAAATATTTCAGACCAATGCTCAATGCCCTTCTCATCACAATGATCCATTACCTATGTCATAACAATGCTCCATGACCCCTGCCATCAAAATGTTCCACGGCCTTGTCATCACAAATCTCCATGATCCTTGTCATCACAATGCTCCAAACCACTGTAATCATAATGCTCCATGCCCTTGTCATCGCAAAGCTCCATGACGCATGCCATCAGAATGTTCCATGGCCTTCTCATCACAATGCTATATGCCCTTGTCATGACAGTGCTCCGAGACACCTGTAATCACAATGCTCCATGCTCCTTTTCATCTCAATGCTCCATGAAGCCTGTCATCAAAATGCACCAGGCCCATCATCATAATGCTTCAGGCTACTGTCATCAGAATGAAATCAAAATTATCCAAGACCACTGTCATCATAATGCTCCAAACCCTTGTGATCACAAAGTTCCATAACACTTATCATCACAACACCCTATGACGCTCATCATCACAATTATCCATGGTCTTCTCATCACAATGCTCCATGACCTTTGTCATCACAATTCTCAGTACACTTGTCATCACAATGCTCCGTGACACATGTCGTCAGTATGCTCCTTGAACCCTGTCATGACAAGGATCCATGCCTTTTCATCACAATGATCCATGCCCTTTTCATCACAATGCTCCAAGACCCCTTTAATCACAATGCTCCATGCCCTTGTCATCACAAAGCTCCATGACACATGTCATCAGAATGCTCCAAGACCCCTGTAATCACAATGCTCCATGCCCCTTTTCATTAGAATGCTCCATGAGACTTGTCATCACAAATCTCCATGCTCTTATCATAACAGTGCTCCAGGACCTTGTCATCACCATGTTCAATTCCCTTGTCATCACAATGCTCCATGACCCCTGTCATCACAATACTCCATGAACATTTTCAGCCCAATGCTCCATGAAATTCTCATCACAGTGCTCCATGGCAAATATCATCAAAATGCTCCATGACCACTGTCATCACAACACTCCATGACACCTGACAACACAATGATACGGGACTCTTGTCATCACAATGCTCCATTCCCTAGTCATTACAATGCTCCATGAACATTTTCAGCCCAATGCTCCATGACACTTTTCATCACAATCATCCATGCCCTTGTCATCCCAATGTTCCATGACCCCTGTATTCACAATGCTCGGTGACGCTTGTCATCACAATGCTCCCTGACACCTGTCATCACAATGCTCCATGACTTTGTCAGCAAATGCTACATGACCTTGTCATTACAATGCTCTATGCGCTTGTCATCACAGTACTCCATTACCATTGTCATCACAATCCTCCATGAACCTAGGATCACACTGCTTCATGCCCTTGTCATCCCGAAGCTCCATGCTCCTTGAAATCAAAATGATCCATGACCTCTGTCATCACAATGCTACAAACAGTTGTGATCACAATGTTCCATAACTGTTGTCATCACAACGCTCCATGATGCCTGTCATCACAATAACCCATGCCCTTTTCATCACAATGCTCCATGACCTTTGTCATCACAATTCTCAATACACTTGTCATCACAATGTTCCCTGACACTTGTCGGCATAATGCTCCTTGAAACCTGTCACAAAAAGGCTCCATGCATTTTTCATCACAAAACCCCATGCCATTTTCATCACAATGCTCCATGCCATTGTCATCAAAATACTCCACAAGCTTGTCATCAGAATGCTCCATGACCATTGTCATCACAATTCTCCATGCACTTGTCAGAACAATGCTTCCTGACCCTTGTCATCACAATGCTTCAAGCCATTTTCATCACAAAGCTCCATTACCTTTGTCATCAGAATCCTCCATGACACTTGGCATCACAATGCTCCATGACATTGTCATCACAATGAGCCATTACATATGTCATCACAATGCTCCATGACACCGCTCTTCACCATAATGCATAACCTGGTCATCACAATGCTCCATGCCCTTGTCATCACAATGCACCATTCCAACTGTCATCACAATAATCCATGAAAATTATTAGACCAATGGTCCATGCCCTTGTCATCACAATGCTCCATGCCATAGTTATCATAATGTTCCAAAACGCCTGTAATCAGAATGCTCCATGCCCGTTTTCATCAGTATGCTCCATGAGATTTGTCATCACAAGGCTCCATGAATTTCTCATCACAGTGCTCCAGGATATTATCATCACAATGCTTCACGACATTGTCATGAACATTCTCAATGGCCCTTGTCAACATAATGCTCCAAGCCCTAGTCATCACAATGCTCCATTATATTTGTCATCACAATCCTCCATTACATTTGGCATTACAATGCTCCATGCCATTGTCATCGCAATGGACCATGACATATGTCATCACAATGCTCCCTGACACCTGCCTTCACAATACTCCATGCCCTTGTCATCACAATGCTCCATGCCCTTGTCATCACAATGAACCATGTCCACTGTCATCACAATAATCTAGGAAACTTGTCAGACCAATCTTCAATGACCCGGTCATCACAATGCTCCATGCCCTTGTCATCACAATGCTCCATGACCCCTGTCATAACAATGCTCCATGACCCCTGCCATCACAATGTTCCACGGCCTTGTCATCACAAGGCTCCATGACACTTGTCATCACAATGCTCCAGGACCCCTGTAATCAAAATGCTCCATGCCCTTGTCATCACAAAGCTCCATGACACATGTCATCAGAATGTTCCATGGCCTTCTCATCAAAATGCTCCATGCCCTTGTCATCACAATGCACCATGTCCAATGTCATCACAATAATCTATGAAACTTGTCAGACCAATGCTCCATGCCTCTGTCATCACAATGCTCCATACCCTTGTTATCAAAATGCTCCATGACCCCTGTCATCACAATGCCCCGTGACTCCAGTCATCACAATGCTTCATAACGATTGTCATCACAACGGTCCATGCGTGCGTCATCACAAGGCTCTGTGACCTTTGTAAACACAATGCTCCATGAACATTTCATCACAATTCTCCGTGACCCTTGTCATCACAATGCTCCATGCCTTTGTCAGAACAATGCTCCATGACCATTGTCATCACAATGTGCCATGCAATTTTCATCACAATGATCCACAACCTTGTCATCGCTATGCTCCATAAACATTGTAATCACAATGCTCCATGAACTTCTCTTCCAAATGCTCTCTCACATGAGATATCACAATGTTCCACCACTAGTCATCACAATCCTCCCTCACCCCTGTTATCACAATGTTCTGTGACCCCTGTCATCACAATGCTACATCCCCTTTTCTGAACAATGTTCCATGACCCCTGACATCACAATGTTCCATAACCCCTGTCATCAAAATGCTCCATGACACTTTTCATCCAAAAGATCCATGACCCCTGGCATCACAATGTTCTATAACCCCAGTCATCAAAATGTTCCATTACACTTTTCATCAAATTGCTGCATGACCCTGTCATCAAAATGCTCCCTGCACTTCTCATCACAATGCACCACACCCTTGTCATCAAAATGCTCGATGACTTTGTCATCACAAAGCTCCATGAGCCTTGGCATCACAATGCTACATGTCATTGTCATCACAATGCTCCATGAACCCTCTCATCACATTGCTCCATGCCCTTGTCATCACAAAGCTCCATGACACTTGTCATCACAATGCTCGATGCCCTTCTCATCACAATGCTCCATGCCCTTGTCATTACAATCCTCCATGACCCATGTATCACAGTGTTCCGTGCCCTTGTCATCACAGTGCTATATGCCCAATCTCATCACAAAAATCCATGAAACCTTTCAGACCAATGCTCAATGCCCTTCTCATCACAATGCTCCATTACCTCTGTCATATCAATGCTCCATGACACCTGCCCACACAATGTTCCATGGCCCTGTCATCACAAGGCTCCATGACCCTTGTCATCACAATGCTCCAAGACCCCTGTAATCACAATGCTCCATGCCATTGTCATCACCAAGCCCCATGACGCATGCCATCAGAATGATCCATGGCCTTCTCATCACAATCCTCCATGCCCTTGTCATGAAAATGCTCCAAGACCCCTGTATTCACAATGCTCCATACTACTTTTCATCTCAATGCTCCATGAAGCATCTTATCAGAATGCTCCATGCCCATCATCAAAATGCTTCAGGCTATTGTCATCACAATGAAATCAAAATTATCCATGACCACTGTCATCATAATGCTCCTAACCCTTGTGATCACAATGTTCCATAACACTTAACATCACAACACCCTATGACGCTCATCATCACAATTATTCATGGTCTTCTCATCACAATGCTCCATGACCATTGTCATCACAATTCTCAATACAATTGTCATCACAATGCTCCCTGACACTTGTCGTCAGTATGCTCCTTGAACCCTGTCATGACAAGGCTCCATGGCTTTTCATCACAATGATCCATGCCTTTTCATCACAATGTTCCAAGACACCTGTAATCACAGTGCTCCATGCCCTTGTCATCTCAAAGCTCAATGACACATGTCATCAGAATGCTCCATGGCCTTCTCCTCACAATGCTCCTGGCCCTTGTCATCACAATGCTAGAAGACCCCTGTAATCACAATGCTCCATGCCCCTTTTCATCAGAATGCTCCATGAGACTTGTCATCACAAGTCTCCATGCTTTTATCATCACAATGCTCCAGGACCTTGTCATCACCATGCTGCATTCCCTTGTCATCACAATGCTCCATGACCCCTGTCATCACAATACTCCATGAATATTTTCAGCCCAATGCTCCATGAAATTCTCATCACAATGCTCCATGAAAAATATCATAAAAATGCTCCATGACCACTGTCATCACAACACTCCATGACACCTTACAACACAATGATCCGGGACTCTTGTCATCACAATGCTCCATTCCCTACTCATCACAATGTTCCATGACCCATGTCATCACAATACTCCATGAACATTTTCATCCCAATGCTCCATGACACTTGGCATCACAATGCTCCATGCCTTTGTCAGCAAAATGCTACATGACATTGTCATTACAATGCTCTATGCGCTTGTCATCACAATACTCCATTACCATTGTCATCACAAACCTCCATGATCCTTGGGATCACATTGCTTCATGCCCTTGTCATCACAATGCTCCATGCAGTTTGAAATCAAAATGATCCATGACCCCTGTCATCACAATGCTCCAAACACTTGGAATCACAATGTTCCATAACACTTGTCATCACAACGCTCCATGATGCCTGCCATCACAATACTCCATGCCCTTTTCATCACATTGCTCCATGACCTTTGTCATCACAATTCTCAATACACTTGTCATCACAGTGCTCCCTGGCACTTGTCGCCAGAATGCTCCTTGGACCCTGTCACGAAAAGGCTCCATGCCTTTTTCATCACAAAGCCCCATGCCATTTTCTTCACAATGCTCCATGCCATTGTCATCAAAATACACCACAAGCTTGTCATCAGAATGCTCCAAGACCCTTGTCATCACAATTCTCCATGCACCTGACAGCACAATGCTCCCTGACCCTTGTCATCACAAAGCTCCATTAACTTTGTCATCAGAATCCTCCATGAAACTTGGCATCACAATGCTCCAGGCCGTTGTTATCACAATGGGCCATTACATATGTCATCACAGTGCTCCCTCACACCTCTCTTCACAATACTGCAAGACCTGGTCATCACAGTGCTACATGCCCTTGTCATCACAATGTGCCATTCCAAGTGTCATCGCAATACTCCATGAAAATTATTAGACCAGTGCTCCATGCCCTTGTCATCACAATGCTCCATGCCCTTGTTATCACAATGTTCCATGACCCCTGTCATCACAATGCTCCGTGACTCCAGTCATCACAATGCTCCATGACTTTTGTCATCACAGTGGTCTATGCCCTCATCATCAACAGTCTCTGTGACTTTTTTAAGCACAATGCTCCATGAACATTTCATCACAATGCTCTTTGACACTTGTCATCACAATGCACTATGCCTTTCTTAGCACAATGCTCCATGCCCTTGTCATCACATTTCTCCATGACCCCTGTCATCACAATGCTCCGTGACTCCTGTCATCACAATTCTTCATAACATTGGTCATCACAATGGTCAATGCTCGCGTCATCAAAAGGCTCTGTTACCTTTGTAACCACAATGTTCCATGAAATTTTCATCACAATGCTCCGAGACCCTTGTCATCACAATTCTCCATGCCTTTGTCAGAAAAATGCTCCAGAACCCTTGTCATCACAATGGGCGACGCAATTTTCATCCCAAAGGTCCACAAATTTGTGATCCCAAAGGTCCACAAATTTGTCATCGCAATGCTCCATAAATCTTGTAATCACAATGCTCCATGCCCTTCACATCACAATGCTCCATTACCCCTGTCATAACAATGCTCCATGACCCCTGCCATCACAATGTTCCACGGCCTTGTCATCACAAGGCTTCATGACCCTTGTCATCACAGTGCTCCAAGACCCCTGTAATCAAAATGCTCCATGCCCTTGTCATCACAAAGCTCCATGACACATGACATCAGAATGTTCCATGGTCTTCTCATCAAAATGTTTCATGCACTTATCATCACAATGCTCCCAGACCCCTGTAATCACAATGCTCCATGCCCGTTTTCAACTCAATGGTCCATGAAACCTGTCATCACAATGCATCATGCCCATCATCATAATGCTTCCAGCTATTGTCAGCACAATGAAATCAAAATACTCCATTACCTCTGTCATCACAATGCTCCATGACCCCTGTCATCACAATAATCCATGAACATTTTCAGACCACCACTACATGACAGTTGTCATCAAAATGATCCATGCCCTTGTCATCCCAATGCTCCATGACCCCAGTATTCACAATGCTCCGTGACGCTTGTCATCACAGGGCTCCATGACACCTGTCATCACAATGCTCCATGCGCTTGTCAGCAAGATGCTCCATGATACATGTCATCACAATGCACCATGCGCTTGTCATCACAGTGCTCCACAATCTTGTCATCACAATGCTCCATAAACCTTGTCATCACAATGCTCCATGCACTTCTCATCAAAATGCTCTCTCACCACAGATATCAAAATGTTACATCACTATTCGTCACAATACTCCCTCACCCCTGTTATCACAATGTTCCATGACCCCTGTCATCACAATGCTACATGCACGTATCATCACAATGTTCGATGACACCTATCATCACAATGCTCCATAACCGCTGTCATCAAAATGCTCCATGACCCTTTTCATCAAAATGCTCCATGAACCCTGATATCACAGTGTTCCATAACCCCTGTCATCAAAATGTTCCATGACAATTTTCATCAAATTGCTCCATGACCCTGTCATCACAATACTCCCTGCCCTTCTCATCACAATGCACAAACACTTGTCATCAAAATGCTCCCTGTTATTTGTCATCACAAAGATCCATGACCCTTGGCATCACAATGTTCCATGTCATTGTCATCACAATGCTCCATGAACGCTCTCATCACATTGCTCCATGCCCTTGTCATCACAAAGCTCCATGACACATGTCATCAGAATGCTCCATTGCCTTCTCATCACAATGCTCCATGTGCTTGCCATCGCAATGCTCCATTAACCCTGTCATAACAATGCTCCATGACAACTGCCATCACGATGTTCCGTGGCCTTGTCATCACAAGTCTCCATGACCCTTCTCATCACAATGCTCCAAGACCCCTGTAATCACAAAGCTCCATGCCCATTTTCTTCTCAATGATCCATGAACCGTGTCATCACAATGCACCATGACATCATCACAATGCTTCAGGCTATTGTCATCACAATGAAATCAATATGCTCCATGACCACTGTCATCAAAATACTCCAAACCCTTGTGATCACAATATTCCATAACTCTTGTCATCACAGTGCCCCATGACACTCGTCATCACAATTATCCATGGTCTTCTCATCAAAATGCTCCATGACCTTTGTCATCACAATGCTCATTACACTTGTCATCAAAATGCTCCCTGACACTTGTTGTCTGTTTGCTCCTTGAACCCTTCCATGACAAGGCTCCATGCCTTTTTCATCACAATGATCCATGTCCTTCTCATCACAGTGCTCCTTGACACTTGTCATCACAATTATCCATGCACTTGTCAGCACAATGCTCCCTGACCCTTGTCATCTCAATGCTCCAAGCTATTGTCATCACAATGCACCATTACCTTTGTCATCAGAATCCTCCATGACACTTGGCATCACAATGCTCCATGCCATTGTCATCACAATGGGCGATTACATATGTCAACACAATGCTCCCTGACACCAGTCTTCACAATACTGCATGACCTGGTCATCACAATGCTCCATGCCCTTGTCACCACAATGCACCATTCCAACAGTCATCGCAATAATCCATGTAACTTATTAGACCAATGCTCCATGCCCTTGTTATCACTATGCTCCATGACCCTTGTCATCACAATGCTCCATGAACTTTTCATCACAATGCTCTTTGATCCTTGTCATCACAATTCTCTATGCCTTTCTCAGCACAATGCTCCATGACCCTTGTCATCACAATGCTCCATGTGCTTGTCAGCACGATGCTCCATGACACATGTCATCACAAAGAACCATGCACTTGTCATCACAGTGCTCCACAATCTTGTCATCACAATGATCCATAAACCTTGTCATCACAATGCTCCATGCACTTCTCATCAAAATGCTCTCTCACCACAGATATCACAATGTTACATCACTATTTGTCACAATACTCCCTCACCACTGTCATCACAATGATCCATGACTCCTGTCATCACAATTGTACATGCACATATCATCACAATGTTCGATGACCACTGACATCACAATGTTCCATAACCCCTGTCATCAAAATGCTCCCAAAATCTTTTCATCAAAATGCTCCATGACCCCTGGCATCACAATGTTCAATAACCCCTGTCATCAAAATATTCCATGACACATTTCATCCAATTGCTCCATGACCCTGTCATCACAATGCTCCCTGGCCTCATCACAATGCACAACGCCCTTGTCATCAAAATCCTCCATGACCTTTGTCATCACAAAGATCCATGACCCTTGGCATCACAATGCTCCATGTCATGTTCATCACAATGCTCCATGATCGCATTCATCACATTGCTCCATGCCGTTGTCATCACAAAGCTCCATGACACATGTCATCAGAATGCTCCATGGCCTTCTCATCACAATCCTCCATGCCATTGCCATCACAATGTTCCATTACGCCTGTCATAACTATGCTCCATGACCCCTGCCATCACGATGTTCCATGGCCTTGTCATCACGAGGCTCCATGACCCTTCTCATCACAATGCTCCAAGACCCCAGTAATCACAATTTTCCATGACCCCTGTCATCACAATGCTACATCCCCTTATCATCACAATGTTCCATGACACCTGACATCACAATGTTCCACAACCCCTGTCATCAAAATGCTCCATGACACTTTTCATCCCAAAGCTCCATGACCCCTGACATCCCAATGTTCTATAACACCTGGCATCAAAATATTCCATTACAATTTTCATCAAATTGCTGCATGACCCTGTCATCAGAATGCTCCCTGGCCTACTCATCACAATGCACCACGCCCTTGTCATCAAAATGCTCCGTGACATTTGTCATCACAAATCTCCTTGACCCTTGACATCACAATGCTCCATGTCATTGTCATCACAGTGCTCCATGAAACTTCTCATCACATTTCTCCATGCCCTTGTCATCACAAAGCTCCATGACACATGTCATCACAATGCTCGATGCCCTTCTCATCACTATGCTCCATGCCCTTGTCATTACAATCCTCTATGACCATTGTATCACAGTGTTCCGTGCTCTTGTCATCACAGTGCTCCATGTCCACTCTCATCACAATAATCCATGAAACATTTCACACCAATGCTTCCTGTTCTTCTCATCACAGTGCTCCATTACACCTGTCATAACAATGTTCCACGACCACTGCCATCACAAAGTTCCACGGCCTTGTCATTCACAAGGCTCCATGACACTTGTCATCACAATGTTCCAAGACCCCTGTAATCACAATGCTCCATGCCCTTGTCATCACAAAGCTCCATGACGCATGTCATTAGAATGTTCCATGGACTTCTCATCACAATGCTCCAAGACACTTTTTATCACAATGCTCCATGCCCCTTTTCATCTCAAAGCTCCATGAATCCTATCATCACAATGCACCATGCCCATTATCATAATGCTTCAGGCTATTTTCCTCACAATGAAATCAAAATGCTCCATGACCTCTGTCATCACAATGCTCCAAACCGTTGGGATCACAATGTTCCATAACACTTCTCATCACAACACCCCATGATGCTCATAATCACAATTATCCATGGTCTTCTCATCACTATGCTCCATAACCTTTGTCATCACAATGCTCCCTGACACTTGTCGTCAGTATGCTCCTTGAACACTGTCATTACAGGGCTCCATGCCTTTTTCATCACAATGATCTATGCCCTTTTCATCACAATGCTCAAAAACATCTGTAGTCACAATGCTACATGAACTTGTCATCACAGTGCTCCATGACGCATTCATAAGAATGCTCCATGGCCTTCTCTTCACAATGCTCCATGCCCTTGTCATCACAATGCTCCAAGACCCCTGTAAACACAATGCTCCATGCCGCTTGTCATTATAGCACTCCATGATGCTCGTCATCACAATTATCCATGGTCTTCTCATCACAGTGCTCCACGGTCTTGCCATCACAATGCTCCATGCCCTGGTCATCACAATGCTCTATGTTCCCTTTCATCACAATTCTCCACGTTCTTGGCATCACTATGTTCCATGACACTTCCCCTCACAGTGTTAAATGCTTTGTCATCACAATACTGCACAAGCTTGTCATCAGAACACTCCATGACCCTTGTCATCACAATGATCCAAGACCCCGGTCATCACAATGCTCCATGAGACCTATCATCACAATGCTCCATGCCCCTTGTCATTACAGTGCTCCATGATGCTCGTCACCAGAATTATCCATGGTCTTCTCATCACAGTGCTCCACGGTCTTGCCATAACAATGCTCCATGCCCTGGTCATCACAATGCTCCATGTCCCTTGTCATCACAATTCTCCAGGTCCTTGTCATCACAATGCTCCATGACAGTTCTCATCTCCATGTTACATGCTCTTGTCATCACAATTCTCCATGCACTTGTCATCGCAATGTCCCATGACCCCTGTCATAGCAAGCTCCATGCCTTTGTCATCACAATGCTTCACGAACTTTTCATCAAAATTCTCAAAGGCCGTTGTCATCACAATGCTCCATGCCCTTGTCATCACAATGCTCCATGGCCCTTGTCATCACAATGCTCCAAGCCCTTGTCATCACAATGCTCCATTACCTTTGTCATCACAATCCTCCATAACACTCGGCATCACAATGCTCCATGCCATTGTCATCACAATGGAAAATGAAATATCCCATCACAATGCTCCCTGACACCTGTCTTCACAATACTCCATGACCTTGTCATCACAATGCTCCATGCCCTTGTCATCACAATGTGCCATGCCCACTGTCAAAACAATTGTCCATGAAACTTGTCAGACCAATGCTCCATGCTCCTGTCATCACAATGCTACATGACCACAGTCATCACAATGCTCCGTGTGTCCCGTCATCACAAGACTCCATGACCTGTGTCACCACAAAAGTCAATGCCCTCATCATCACAAGGCTCTGTGAAATTTGTCACCACAATGCTCCATGAACTTTTCATCAAAATGCTCAATGTCATTGTCATCACAATGCTCCATGAACGCTCTCATCACATTGCTCCAAGCCCTTGTCATCACAATGCTCCATTACCTTTGTCATCACAATCCTCCATAACACTCGGCATCACAATGCTCCATGCCATTGTCATCACAATGGAACATGAAATATGCCATCACAATGCTCCCTGACACCTGTCTTCACAATAATCCATGACCTTGTAATCACAATGTTCCATGCCCTTGCCATCACAATTCTCCATTAACCCTGTCATAACAATGCTCCATGACCCCTGCCATCACGATGTTCCATGCCCTTGTCATCACAATGCTCCAAGACCCCTGTAAACACAATGCTCCATGCCGCTTGTCATTATAGCACTCCATGACGCTCGTCATCACAATTATCCATGGTCTTCTCATCACAGTGCTCCACGGTCTTGCCATCACAATGCTCCATGCCCTGGTCATCACAATGCTCTATGTTCCCTTTCATCACAATTCTCCACGTTCTTGGCATCACTATGTTCCATGACACTTCCCATCACAGTGTTAAATGCTTTGTCATCACAATACTGCACAAGCTTGTCATCAGAATACTCCATGACCCTTGTCATCACAATGATCCAAGACCCCGGTCATCACAATGCTCCATGAGACCTATCATCACAATGCTCCATGCCCCTTGTCATTACAGTGCTCCATGATGCTCGTCACCAGAATTATCCATGGTCTTCTCATCACAGTGCTCCACGGTCTTGCCATAACAATGCTCCATGCCCTGGTCATCACAATGCTCCATGTCCCTTGTCATCACAATGCTCCATGGCCCTTGTCATCACAATGCTCCAAGCCCTTGTCATCACAATGCTCCATAACCTTTGTCATCACAATCCTCCATAACACTCAGCATCACAATGCTCCATGCCATTGTCATCACAATGGAAAATGAAATATCCCATCACAATGCTCCCTGACACCTGTCTTCACAATACTCCATGACCTTGTCATCACAATGCTCCATGCCCTTGTCATCACAATGTGCCATGCCCACTGTCAACACAATTATCCATGAAACTTGTCAGACCAATGCTCCATGCTCCTGTCATCACAATGCTACATGACCACAGTCATCACAATGCTCCGTGTGTCCCGTCATCACAAGACTCCATGACCTGTGTCACCACAAAAGTCAATGCCCTCATCATCACAAGGCTCTGTGAAATTTGTCACCACAATGCTCCATGAACTTTTCATCAAAATGCTCAATGTCATTGTCATCACAATGCTCCATGAACGCTCTCATCACATTGCTCCAAGCCCTTGTCATCACAATGCTCCATTACCTTTGTCATCACAATCCTCCATAACACTCGGCATCACAATGCTCCATGCCATTGTCATCACAATGGAACATGAAATATGCCATCACAATGCTCCCTGACACCTGTCTTCACAATAATCCATGACCTTGTAATCACAATGTTCCATGCCCTTGCCATCACAATTCTCCATTTACCCTGTCATAACAATGCTCCATGCACTTTTCATGACAATGTTCCATGCCCTTTTCGTCACACTGCTACAAGACCCCTGTAATCAAAATGCTCCATGTGCTGGTCATCACAAAGCTCAATGAGGCATGTCCTCAGAATGCTCCTTGGCCTTCTCTTCACAGTGCTCCATGCCCTTGTCATCACAATGTTCCAAGACCCCTGTAATCACAGTGGTCCATGCCCCTTTTCATCAGTATGCTATATGAGATTTGTCATCACAAGGCTCCATGGATTTCTCATGACAGTGCTCCAGGACCTTGTCATCACAATGCTTCACAACTTTGTGAAGAAGATTCTCAATAGCCCTTGTCATCATATTGCTCCAAGCCCTAGTCATCACAATGCTCCATTATATTTGTCATCACAATCCTCCATTACATTTAGCATCACAATGCTCCATGCCATTATCATCGCAATGGACAATGACATATGTCATCACAATGCTCCCTGACACCTGTCTTCACAATACTCCATGACCTTCTCATCACCATGATCCATACACTTGTCATTACAATGCACCATGTCCACTGTCATCACAATAATCTATGAAACTTGTCAGACCAATGCTCAATGCCCCTGTCACCACAATGCTCCATGCCCTTGTCCTCACAATGCTCCATGACCCCTATCATCACAATGCTCCATGAATCCAGTCATCACAATGCTTCATAACGTTTGTCATCAAAACGGTCCATGCCCGTGTCATCACAAGGCTCTGTGACCTTTGTAACCACAATGCTCCTTGAACTTTTCATCACAACGCTCTGTGACCCTTGTCATCACAATGCTCCATGCCTTTGTCAGAACAGTGCTCCATGACCCTTGTCATCACAATGTGCCACGTGCTTTTCATCACATCGGTCCACAACTTTGTAATCACTATGCTCCATAAACCTTGTAATCACAATGCTCCATGCACTTCTCATCCAAATGCTCTCTCACCAGAGATATCACAATGTTCCATCACTAGTCATCACAATACCCCTCACCCCTGTAATCATAATGTTCCATGACCCCTGTCATCACAGTGCTACATACCCTTATCATCACAATGTTCCATGACCCCAGACATCACAATGTTCCATAACCCCTGTCATCAAAATGCACCATGACCCTTTTCATCCCAAAGCTAAATGATCCCTGGCAGCACAATGTTCTATAACACCTGCCCTCAAAATATTCCATTACATTTTCATCAAATTGCTGCATGACCCTGTCATCAGAATGCTCCCTGGCCTTCTCATCACAATGCACCACGCCCTTGTCATGCTCGTCACCAGAATTATCCATGGTCTTCTCATCACAGTGCTCCACGGTCTTGCCATAACAATGCTCCATGCCCTGGTCATCACAATGCTCCATGTCCCTTGTCCTCACAATGCTCCATGGCCCTTGTCATCACAATGCTCCAAGCCCTTGTCATCACAATGCTCCATAACCTTTGTCATCACAATCCTCCATAACACTCAGCATCACAATGCTCCATGCCATTGTCATCACAATGGAAAATGAAATATCCCATCACAATGCTCCCTGACACCTGTCTTCACAATACTCCATGACCTTGTCATCACAATGCTCCATGCCCTTGTCATCACAATGTGCCATGCCCACTGTCAACACAATTATCCATGAAACTTGTCAGACCAATGCTCCATGCTCCTGTCATCACAATGCTACATGACCACAGTCATCACAATGCTCCGTGTGTCCCGTCATCACAAGACTCCATGACCTGTGTCACCACAAAAGTCAATGCCCTCATCATCACAAGGCTCTGTGAAATTTGTTACCACAATGTTCCATGAACTTTTCATCAAAATGCTCAATGTCATTGTCATCACAATGCTCCATGAACGCTCTCATCACATTGCTCCAAGCCCTTGTCATCACAATGCTCCATTACCTTTGTCATCACAATCCTCCATAACACTCGGCATCACAATGCTCCATGCCATTGTCATCACAATGGAACATGAAATATGCCATCACAATGCTCCCTGACACCTGTCTTCACAATAATCCATGACCTTGTAATCACAATGTTCCATGCCCTTGCCATCACAATTCTCCATTAACCCTGTCATAACAATGCTCCATGACCCCTGCCATCAAGATGTTCCATGCCCTTGTCATCACAATGCTCCAAGACCCCTGTAAACACAATGCTCCATGCCGCTTGTCATTATAGCACTCCATGACGCTCGTCATCACAATTATCCATGGTCTCCTCATCACAGTGCTCCACGGTCTTGCCATCACAATGCTCCATGCCCTGGTCATCACAATGCTCTATGTTCCCTTTCATCACAATTCTCCACGTTCTTGGCATCACTATGTTCCATGACACTTCCCATCACAGTGTTAAATGCTTTGTCATCACAATACTGCACAAGCTTGTCATCAGAATACTCCATGACCCTTGTCATCACAATGATCCATGACCCCGGTCATCACATTGCTCCATGAGACCTATCATCACAATGCTCCATGCCCCTTGTCATTACAGTGCTCCATGATGCTCGTCACCAGAATTATCCATGGCCTTCTCATCACAGTGCTCCACGGTCTTGCCATAACAATGCTCCATGCCCTGGTCATCACAATGCTCCATGTCCCTTGTCATCAAAATTCTCCAGGTCCTTGTCATCACAATGCTCCATGACAGTTCTCATCTCCATGTTACATGCTCTTGTCATCACAATTCTCCATGCACTTGTCATCGCAATGTCCCATGACCCCTGTCATAGCAAGCTCCATGCCTTTGTCATCACAATGCTTCACGACCTTTTCATCAAAATTCTCAAAGGCCGTTGTCATCACAATGCTCCATGCCCTTGTCATCACAATGCTCCATGGCCCTTGTCATCACAATGCTCCAAGCCCTTGTCATCACAATGCTCCATTACCTTTGTCATCACAATCCTCCATAACACTCGGCATCACAATGCTCCATGCCATTGTCATCACAATGGAAAATGAAATATCCCATCACAATGCTCCCTGACACCTGTCTTCACAATACTCCATGACCTTGTCATCACAATGCTCCATGCCCTTGTCATCACAATGTGCCATGCCCACTGTCAACACAATTATCCATGAAACTTGTCAGACCAATGCTCCATGCTCCTGTCATCACAATGCTACATGACCCCAGTCATCACAATGCTCCGTGTGTCCCGTCATCACAAGACTCCATGACCTGTGTCACCACAAAAGTCAATGCCCTCATCATCACAAGGCTCTGTGAAATTTGTCACCACAATGCTCCATGAACTTTTCATCAAAATGCTCAATGACATTGTCATCACAATGCTCCATGAACGCTCTCATCACATTGCTCCAAGCCCTTGTCATCACAATGCTCCATTACCTTTGTCATCACAATCCTCCATAACACTCGGCATCACAATGCTCCATGCCATTGTCATCACAATGGAACATGAAATATGCCATCACAATGCTCCCTGACACCTGTCTTCACAATAATCCATGACCTTGTAATCACAATGTTCCATGCCCTTGCCATCACAATTCTCCATTAACCCTGTCATAACAATGCTCCATGCACTTTTCATGACAATGTTCCATGCCCTTGTCATCACACTGCTACAAGACCCCTGTAATCAAAATGCTCCATGTGCTGGTCATCACAAAGCTCAATGAGGCATGTCCTCAGAATGCTCCTTGGCCTCCTCTTCACAGTGCTCCATGCCCTTGTCATCACAATGTTCCAAGACCCCTGTAATCACAGTGGTCCATGCCCCTTTTCATCAGTATGCTATATGAGATTTGTCATCACAAGGCTCCATGGATTTCTCATGACAGTGCTCCAGGACCTTGTCATCACAATGCTTCACAACTTTGTGAAGAAGATTCTCAATAGCCCTTGTCATCATATTGCTCCAAGCCCTAGTCATCACAATGCTCCATTATATTTGTCATCACAATCCTCCATTACATTTAGCATCACAATGCTCCATGCCATTATCATCGCAATGGACAATGACATATGTCATCACAATGCTCCCTGACACCTGTCTTCACAATACTCCATGACCTTCTCATCACCATGATCCATACACTTGTCATTACAATGCACCATGTCCACTGTCATCACAATAATCTATGAAACTTGTCAGACCAATGCTCAATGCCCCTGTCACCACAATGCTCCATGCCCTTGTCCTCACAATGCTCCATGACCCCTATCATCACAATGCTCCATGAATCCAGTCATCACAATGCTTCATAACGTTTGTCATCAAAACGGTCCATGCCCGTGTCATCACAAGGCTCTGTGACCTTTGTAACCACAATGCTCCTTGAACTTTTCATCACAACGCTCTGTGACCCTTGTCATCACAATGCTCCATGCCTTTGTCAGAACAGTGCTCCATGACCCTTGTCATCACAATGTGCCACGTGCTTTTCATCACATCGGTCCACAACTTTGTAATCACTATGCTCCATAAACCTTGTAATCACAATGCTCCATGCACTTCTCATCCAAATGCTCTCTCACCAGAGATATCACAATGTTCCATCACTAGTCATCACAATACCCCTCACCCCTGTAATCATAATGTTCCATGACCCCTGTCATCACAGTGCTACATACCCTTATCATCACAATGTTCCATGACCCCAGACATCACAATGTTCCATAACCCCTGTCATCAAAATGCACCATGACCCTTTTCATCCCAAAGCTAAATGATCCCTGGCAGCACAATGTTCTATAACACCTGCCCTCAAAATATTCCATTACATTTTCATCAAATTGCTGCATGACCCTGTCATCAGAATGCTCCCTGGCCTTCTCATCACAATGCACCACGCCCTTGTCATGCTCGTCACCAGAATTATCCATGGTCTTCTCATCACAGTGCTCCACGGTCTTGCCATAACAATGCTCCATGCCCTGGTCATCACAATGCTCCATGTCCCTTGTCCTCACAATGCTCCATGGCCCTTGTCATCACAATGCTCCAAGCCCTTGTCATCACAATGCTCCATTACCTTTGTCATCACAATCCTCCATAACACTCAGCATCACAATGCTCCATGCCATTGTCATCACAATGGAAAATGAAATATCCCATCACAATGCTCCCTGACACCTGTCTTCACAATACTCCATGACCTTGTCATCACAATGCTCCATGCCCTTGTCATCACAATGTGCCATGCCCACTGTCAACACAATTATCCATGAAACTTGTCAGACCAATGCTCCATGCTCCTGTCATCACAATGCTACATGACCACAGTCATCACAATGCTCCGTGTGTCCCGTCATCACAAGACTCCATGACCTGTGTCACCACAAAAGTCAATGCCCTCATCATCACAAGGCTCTGTGAAATTTGTTACCACAATGCTCCATGAACTTTTCATCAAAATGCTCAATGTCATTGTCATCACAATGCTCCATGAACGCTCTCATCACATTGCTCCAAGCCCTTGTCATCACAATGCTCCATTACCTTTGTCATCACAATCCTCCATAACACTCGGCATCACAATGCTCCATGCCATTGTCATCACAATGGAACATGAAATATGCCATCACAATGCTCCCTGACACCTGTCTTCACAATAATCCATGACCTTGTAATCACAATGTTCCATGCCCTTGCCATCACAATTCTCCATTAACCCTGTCATAACAATGCTCCATGACCCCTGCCATCAAGATGTTCCATGCCCTTGTCATCACAATGCTCCAAGACCCCTGTAAACACAATGCTCCATGCCGCTTGTCATTATAGCACTCCATGACGCTCGTCATCACAATTATCCATGGTCTCCTCATCACAGTGCTCCACGGTCTTGCCATCACAATGCTCCATGCCCTGGTCATCACAATGCTCTATGTTCCCTTTCATCACAATTCTCCACGTTCTTGGCATCACTATGTTCCATGACACTTCCCATCACAGTGTTAAATGCTTTGTCATCACAATACTGCACAAGCTTGTCATCAGAATACTCCATGACCCTTGTCATCACAATGATCCATGACCCCGGTCATCACATTGCTCCATGAGACCTATCATCACAATGCTCCATGCCCCTTGTCATTACAGTGCTCCATGATGCTCGTCACCAGAATTATCCATGGCCTTCTCATCACAGTGCTCCACGGTCTTGCCATAACAATGCTCCATGCCCTGGTCATCACAATGCTCCATGTCCCTTGTCATCAAAATTCTCCAGGTCCTTGTCATCACAATGCTCCATGACAGTTCTCATCTCCATGTTACATGCTCTTGTCATCACAATTCTCCATGCACTTGTCATCGCAATGTCCCATGACCCCTGTCATAGCAAGCTCCATGCCTTTGTCATCACAATGCTTCACGACCTTTTCATCAAAATTCTCAAAGGCCGTTGTCATCACAATGCTCCATGCCCTTGTCATCACAATGCTCCATGGCCCTTGTCATCACAATGCTCCAAGCCCTTGTCATCACAATGCTCCATTACCTTTGTCATCACAATCCTCCATAACACTCGGCATCACAATGCTCCATGCCATTGTCATCACAATGGAAAATGAAATATCCCATCACAATGCTCCCTGACACCTGTCTTCACAATACTCCATGACCTTGTCATCACAATGCTCCATGCCCTTGTCATCACAATGTGCCATGCCCACTGTCAACACAATTATCCATGAAACTTGTCAGACCAATGCTCCATGCTCCTGTCATCACAATGCTACATGACCCCAGTCATCACAATGCTCCGTGTGTCCCGTCATCACAAGACTCCATGACCTGTGTCACCACAAAAGTCAATGCCCTCATCATCACAAGGCTCTGTGAAATTTGTCACCACAATGCTCCATGAACTTTTCATCAAAATGCTCAATGACATTGTCATCACAATGCTCCATGAACGCTCTCATCACATTGCTTCAAGCCCTTGTCATCACAATGCTCCATTACCTTTGTCATCACAATCCTCCATAACACTCGGCATCACAATGCTCCATGCCATTGTCATCACAATGGAACATGAAATATGCCATCACAATGCTCCCTGACACCTGTCTTCACAATAATCCATGACCTTGTAATCACAATGTTCCATGCCCTTGCCATCACAATTCTCCATTAACCCTGTCATAACAATGCTCCATGCACTTTTCATGACAATGTTCCATGCCCTTGTCATCACACTGCTACAAGACCCCTGTAATCAAAATGCTCCATGTGCTGGTCATCACAAAGCTCAATGAGGCATGTCCTCAGAATGCTCCTTGGCCTCCTCTTCACAGTGCTCCATGCCCTTGTCATCACAATGTTCCAAGACCCCTGTAATCACAGTGGTCCATGCCCCTTTTCATCAGTATGCTATATGAGATTTGTCATCACAAGGCTCCATGGATTTCTCATCACAGTGCTCCAGGACCTTGTCATCACAATGCTTCACAACTTTGTGAAGAAGATTCTCAATAGCCCTTGTCATCATATTGCTCCAAGCCCTAGTCATCACAATGCTCCATTATATTTGTCATCACAATCCTCCATTACATTTAGCATCACAATGCTCCATGCCATTATCATCGCAATGGACAATGACATATGTCATCACAATGCTCCCTGACACCTGTCTTCACAATACTCCATGACCTTCTCATCACCATGATCCATACACTTGTCATTACAATGCACCATGTCCACTGTCATCACAATAATCTATGAAACTTGTCAGACCAATGCTCCATGCCCCTGTCACCACAATGCTCCATGCCCTTTTCCTCACAATGCTCCATGACCCCTATCATCACAATGCTCCATGAATCCAGTCATCACAATGCTTCATAACGTTTGTCATCAAAACGGTCCATGCCCGTGTCATCACAAGGCTCTGTGACCTTTGTAACCACAATGCTCCTTGAACTTTTCATCACAACGCTCTGTGACCCTTGTCATCACAATGCTCCATGCCTTTGTCAGAACAGTGCTCCATGACCCTTGTCATCACAATGTGCCACGTGCTTTTCATCACATCGGTCCACAACTTTGTAATCACTATGCTCCATAAACCTTGTAATCACAATGCTCCATGCACTTCTCATCCAAATGCTCTCTCACCAGAGATATCACAATGTTCCATCACTAGTCATCACAATACCCCTCACCCCTGTAATCATAATGTTCCATGACCCCTGTCATCACAGTGCTACATACCCTTATCATCACAATGTTCCATGACCCCAGACATCACAATGTTCCATAACCCCTGTCATCAAAATGCACCATGACCCTTTTCATCCCAAAGCTAAATGATCCCTGGCAGCACAATGTTCTATAACACCTGCCCTCAAAATATTCCATTACATTTTCATCAAATTGCTGCATGACCCTGTCATCAAAATGCTCCCTGCCCTTCTCATCACAATGCACCACACCATTGTCATCGAAATGCTCCCTGTTATTTGTTATCACAAATCTCCATGATCATTGGCATCACAATGCTCCATGTCATTGTCATCCCAAAGCTCCATGAACACTCTCATCACATTGATCCATGCCCTTGTCATCACAAAGCTCCATGACACTTGTCATCACAATGCTCGATGCCCTTCTCATCACAATGCTCCATGCCCTTGTCATTACAATCCTCCATGAACCATGCATCACAGTGTTCCGTGCCCTTGTCATCCCAATGCTCCATGCCCACTCTCATCACAATAATCCATGAAACATTTTAGACAAAAGCTCAATGCCCTTCTCATCACAATGCTCCATTACCTCTGTCATAACTATGCTCCATGACACCTGCCATCACATTGTTCAACGGCATGTCATCACAAGTCTCCATGACCCTTGTCATCACAATGCTCCAAGACCCCTGTAATCACAGTGCTCCATGCCCTTGTCATCACAGTGCTCCATGACGCATGTCATCAGAATGTTCCATGGTCTTCTCCTCACAATGCTCCATGCCCTTGTCATCACAATGCTCCAAGACCCCTGTAATCACAATGTTCCATGCCCCTTTTCATCTCAATGCTCCATGAACCCTGTCATCACAATGCACCATGCCCATCATCATAATGTTTCAGGCTATTGTCATCACAATGAAATCTAAATTCTCCATGACCTCTGTCATCATAATGCTCCAAACCCTTGTGATCACAATGTTCCATAAGATTTATCATCACAACACCCCATGACGCTCATCATCACAATTATCCATGGTCTTCTCATCACAATGCTCCATGACCTTTGTCATCAAATGCTCAATACACTTGTCATCACAATGCTCCCTTACACTTATCGTCAGCATGCTTCTTGAACCCTGTCATGACAAGTCTTAATGCCCATTTCATCACAATGCATCGACACCTGTAATCACAATGCTCCACAACCTTCTCATCACAATGCTCCATTCCCAATATCATCACAATGCTCCATGACCACTGTCATCACAACACTCCATGACACCTGACAACACAATGATCCGGAAATCTTGTCATCAAAATGCTCCATTCCCTAGTCATCATAATGCTCCATAAACCCTGTCATCACAATACTCCATGAACATTTTCAGCCCAATGCTCCATGACCCTTGTCATCACATTGAACCATGCCCTTGTCATCCCAATGCTCCATGACCCCTGTATTCACAAAGCTCCGTGACGCTTGTCATCACAGTGCTCCATGACACCTGTCATCACAATGCTCCATGCCTTTGTCAGCAAATGCTACATGACCTTGTCATTACAATGCTCTATGCGCTTGTCATCACAGTACTCCATCACCAGTGTCATCACAATCCTCCATGGACCTTGGGATCACATTGCTTCATGTCCTTGTCATCACAGTGCTCCATGCTCCTTGAAATCAAAATGATCCATGACCTCTGTCATCACAATGCTCCAAACCCTTGTAATCACAATGTTCCATAACACTTGTCATCACAACGCTCCATGATGCCTGTCATCACAATACTCCATGGCCTTTTCATCACAATGCTCCATGACCATTGTCATCACAATTCTAAATACACTTGTCATCACAATGCTTCCTGAAACTTGTCGTCAGAATGCTCCTTGAAACCTGTCACGAAAAGGCTCCATGCCTTTTTCATCACAATGCCCAATGCCATTTTCATCACAATGCTCCATGCCATTGTCATCAAAATACTCCACAAGCTTGTCATCAGAATGTTCCATGACCCTTGTCATCACAATTCTCCATGCACTTGTCAGCACAATGCTCCCTGACCCTTGTCATCACAATGCTCCAAGCCATTGTCATCACAATACTCCATTACCTTTGTCATCAGAATCCTCCATGAAACTTGGCATCACAATGCTCCATGCCCTTGTCATCACAATGCGCCATTCCAACTGTCATCACAATAATCCATGAAACATTTCAGACCAATGCTCAATGCCCTACTCATCACAATGCTCCATTATCTCTGTCATAACAATGCTCCATGACCCCTGCCATCACAATGTTCCACGGCATTGTCATCACAAGGATCCATGACCCTTGTCATCACAATGCTCCAAAACCCCTGTAATCACAATGCTCCATGCCCTTGTCATCACAAAGCTCCATGACGCATGTCATCAGAATGTTCCATGGCCTTCTCCTCACAATGCTCCATGCCCTTGTCATCACAATGCTCCAAGAACCCTGTAATCACAATGCTCCATTCCCCTTTTCATCAGAATGCTCCATGAGACTTGTCATCACAAGTCTCCATGGTCTTCTCATCACAATGCTCCAGGACCTTGTCATCACCATGCTCCATTCCCTTGTCATCACAATGCTCCATGACCCCTGTCATCACAATACTCCATGAATATTTTCAGCCCAATGCTCTGTGAACTTCTCATCACAATGCTCCAAGACCAATATCATCACAATGCTCCAAGACCACTGTCATCACAACACTCCTTGACACCTGACAACACAATGATCCGGGACTCTTGTCATCACAATGATCCATTCCCAAGTCATCACATTGCTCCATGACCCCTGCCATCACAATTTTGTATGCCCTTGTCATCACAAAGCTCCATGACACGTCATCAGAATGTTCCATGTACTTCTCATTAAAATGCTCAATGCCCTTGTCATCACAATGCTCCAAGACCCCTGTAATCACAGTGCTCCATGCCCCTCTTCATCTCAATGCTCCATGAACCCTGTCATCACAATGCATCATGCCAATCATCATAAAGCTTCCGGCTATTGTCAGCACAAGGAAATCAAAATTCTACATGACACCTGTCATCACTGTACTCAATGAACATTTTCAGCCCAAGGCTCAATGACCCTTGTCATCACAATTATCCATGCCCTTGTCATCCCAATGCTCCATGACCCCTGTATTCACAATGCTCCGTGACGCTTGTCATCACAGTGCTCCATGAAACTTGTCATCACAATGCTCCATGCCTTTGTCAGCAAAATGCTACATGCCCTTTTCATCACAATGCTCCATGACCCCTGTCATCACAATGCTCCGTGACTCCAGTCATCACAATTCTTCATAACATTTGTCATCACAATGGTCGATACCCATGTCATCACAAGGCTCTGTGACTTTTGTAAACACAATACTCCATGAACTTTTCATCACAATGCTCCGTGACACTTGTCATCACAATGCTCCCTGCCTTTGTCAGAAAAATGCTCCATGACCCTTGTCATCACAATGTGTGACACGCTTTTCATCCCAACGGTCCACAAATTTGTCATCGCAATGCTCCATAAACCTTGAAATCACAATGCTCCATTCCCTTCTCATCACAATGCTCCAATACAACTGCCAACACAATGTTCTACGGCCTTGTCTTCACAAGGCTCCATGACACTTGTCATCACAATGCTCCAAGACTCCTGTAAGCACAATGCTCCATGCCCTTGTCATCACAAAGCTCCATGACACATGTCATCAGAATGTTCCATGTCCTTCTCCACACAATGCTCCATGCCCTTGTTATCAAAATGCTCCAAGAGCCCTGTAATCACAATGCTCCATGCCCCTTTTCATCTCAATGCTCCATGAACCCTCTCATCACAATGCATCATGCCAATCATCATAATGCTTCCAGCTATTGTCAGCACAATGAAATCAAAATTCTCCATGACCTCTGTCATCACAATGCTCCATGACACCTGTCATCACAATACTCCATGAACATTTTCAGCCCAATGCTCCATGACCCTTGTCATCACAATGATCTTTGCCCTTGTCATCCCAATGCTACATGGCCCCTGTATTCACAATGCTCCGTGACGCTTGTTATCACAGTGTGCCATGACACTTGTCATCACAATGCTCCATGCCTTTGTCAGCAAAATGCTACATGACATTGTCATTATAATGCTCTATGTGCTTGTCATCACAATACTCCATTACCGTTGTCATCACAATCATCCATGAACCTTGGGATCACATTGCTTCATACCCTTGTCATCACAATGCTCCATGCTCCTTGAAATCAAAATGATCCATGACCCTTGTCATCACAATGCTCCATGAACTTTTCATCACAATGCTCTTTGATCCTTGTCATCACAATTCTCTATGCCTTTCTCAGCACAATGCTCCATGACCCTTGTCATCACAATGCTCCATGCACTTCTCATCAAAATGCTGTCTCACCAGAGATATCACAATGTTACATCACTATTTGTCACAATACTCCCTCACCCCTGTCATCACAATGATCCATGACTCCTGTCATCACCATTGTACATGCACATATCATCACAATGTTCGATGACCCCTGACATCACAATGTTCCATAACCCCGTCATCAAAATGCTCCCAAAACCTTTTCATCAAAATGCTCCATGACCCCTGGCATCACAATGTTCAATAAGCCCTGTCATCAAAATGTTCCATGACACATTTCATCCAATTGCTCCATTACCCTGTCATCACAATGCTCCCTGCCCTTCTCATCACAATGCACAACGCCCTTGTCATCAAAATCCTCCATGACCTTTGTCATCACAAAGATCCATGACCCTTGGCATCACAATGCTCCATGTCATTTTCATCACAATGCTCCATGATCGCATTCATCACATTGCTCCATGCCGTTGTCATCACAAAGCTCCATGACACATGTCATCAGAATGCTCCATGGCCTTCTCATCACAATCCTCCATGCCATTGCCATCACAATGTTCCATTACGCCTGTCATAACTATGCTCCATGACCCCTGCCATCACGATGTTCCATGGCCTTGTCATCACAAGACTCCATGACCCTTCTCATCACAATGCTCCAAGACCCCTGTAATCACAATGTTCCATGACCCCTGTCATCACAATGCTACATCCCCTTATCATCACAATGTTCCATGACACCTGACATCACAATGTTCCACAACCCCTGTCATCAAAATGCTCCATGACACTTTTTATCCCAAAGCTCCATGACCCCTGACATCCCAATGTTCTATAACCCCTGTCATCAAAATATTCCATTACAATTTTCATCAAATTGCTGCATGACCCTGTCATCAAAATGCTCCCTGGCCTTCTCATCACAATGCACCTCGCCCTTGTCATCAAAATGCTCCGTGACTTTTGTCATCACAAATCTCCTTGACCCATGACATCACAATGCTCCATGTCATTGTCATCACAATGCTCCATTAAGGTTCTCATCACATTGCTTCATGTCCTTGTCATCACAAACCTCCATGACACATATCATCAGAATGCTCCATGGCCTTCTCATCACAATGCTCCTTGCCCTGCCATCACAATGCTCAATTATCCCTGTCATACCCTTGATCCATGACCCCTGCCATCACGATGTTCCATGGCCTTGTCATCACAAGGCTCCATGACCCTTCTCATCACAATGCTCCAAGAACCCTGTAACCACAATGATCCATGCCCATTTTCATCTCAATGTTTCATGAACCCTGTCATCACAATGCACCTTGACCATCATCATAATGCTTCATGCTGTTGTCCTCATAATGAAATCAAAATTCTCCATGATCTCTGTCATAACAATGCTCCAAACGCTTGTGATCACAATATTCCAAAACACTTGTCATCACAATGCACCATGACGCTCGTCATCACAGTTATCCATGGTCTTCTCATCACAATGCTCCATGACCATTGTCATCACGATGCTCAATACACTTGTCATCAAAATGCTCCCTGACACTTGTTGTCTGTATGCTCCTTAACCCTGTCATGAAAAGGCTCCATGCTTTTTCATCACAATGCTCCAAGTCCCATGTAATCACAATGTTCCATGCCCTTGTCATCACAAAGCTAAAGGACGCATGTCTTCAGAATGCTCTTGGCCTTCTCCTCACAATGCTCCATGCACATGTCATCACAATGTTCCAAGACGCCTGCAATCACAATGGTCCATGTCCATTTTCATCAGTATGCTCCATGAGATTTGTCATCACAAGGCTCCATGTTTTTCTCATCACAATGCTCCAGGACATTGTCATCACAATGCTTCACGACCTTGTCCTGAAAATTCTCAATGGCCCTTTTCATCATAATGCTCCAAGCCCTAGACATCACAGTGCTCCATTTTATTTGTCAACACAATCCTGCATTACATTTGGCATCACAAGGCTCCCTGCTATTGTCATCGCAATGGACCATGACATATGTCATCACAATGCTCCCTGACAACTGTCTTCACAGTACTCCATGACCTTCTCATCACAATGATCCATGCCCTTGTCATCACAATGCACCATGTCCACTCTCCTCACAATAATCTATGAAAGTTGTCAGACGAATGCTCCATGCCCCTGTCATCACAATGCTCCATGCCCTTGTCATCACAATGCACCATGACCCCTGTCATCACAATGCTCCGTGACTCCAGTCATCACAATGCTTCATAACATTTGTCATCACAATGCTCCATGCCCGCGTCATCACAAGGCTCTGTGTCGTTTGTAACCACAATGCTCCATGAACATTTCATCACAATACTCCGTGACCCTTGTCATCACAATGCTCCATGCCTTTGTCAAAAAAATGCTCCATGACCCTTTTCATCACAATTTGCCACGCACTTTTCATCACAACGGTCCACAATTTTCTCATTGCAATGCTCCATAAAACTTGTAATCACAATGCTCCATGCCCTTCTCATCACAATGCTCCATTACCCCTGTCATAACAGTGCTCCATGAACCCATCCATCACGATGTTCCATGGCCTTGTAATCACAAGGCTCCATGACACTTTTCATCAGAATGCTCCAAGACCCCTGTAATCACAATGCTCCATGCCCTTGTCATCACAAAGCACCATGACACATGTCATCAGAATGTTCCATGGCCTTCTCATTAAATGCTCCATGCCATTGTCATCACAGTGCTCCAAGACCCCTGTAATCACAATGCTCCATGCCCCTTTTCATCTCCATGCTCCATGAACCCTGTCATCACAATGCATCATGCCCATCATCATATTGCTTCCGGCTATTGTCAGCACAATGAAATCAAAATTCTCCTTGACCTCTGTCATCACAATGCTCCATGACCCCTGTCATCACAATACTCCATGTACATTTTCAGCCCACTGCTCCATGACACTTGTCATCACAATGATCCATGCCCCCTGTATTCACAATGCTCCGTGACGCTTGTCATCACAATGCTCCATGACTTTGTCAGCAAAATGCTACATGACCATGTCATTACAATTCTCTATGTGCTTGTCATCAAAATACTCCATTTCCATTGTCATCACAATCCTCCATGAACCTTGGGATCACATTGCTTCATGCCCTTGTCATCACAATGCTCCATGCTCCTTGAAATCAAAATGATCCATGACCTCTGTCATCACAATGCTCCAAACCCTTGTGACAACGGTGTTCCATAACACTTGTCATCACAATGATCCATGATGAGTGTCATCACAAAATTCCATGCCCTTTTCATCACAATGCTCCATGACCTTTGTCATCACAATGCTCAGTACACTTGTCATCAAAATGCTCCCTGACACTTGTCATCAGAATGCTCCTTGAACCCTGTCACGAAAAGGCTCCATGCAATTTTCATCACAATGCCCCATGCCGTTTTCATCACAATGCTCCGTGACCATTGTCATCAAAATGCTCCATGCCTTTCTTTGAAAAATGTTCCATGACCCTTCTTATCACAATATGCCATTCGCTTTACAACACAACGGTCCAGAAACTTGTCATTGCAATGCTCCATAAACCTTTTAATCACAATGCTCCATACACTTGTCATCAAAATGCTCTCTCACCAGAGATATCACAGTGTTTCATCACTAGTCGTCACAATACTCCCTCACCCCTGTAATCACAATGTCCCATGACCCCTGTCATCACAATGCTATATCCCCTTATCATCACAATGTTCCATGACCCCTGACATCACAATGTTGTATAACCCATGTCATCAAAATGTTCCAATACATTTTTCATCAAATTGCTGCATGACCCTGGCATCAAAATACTCCCTGCCATTCTCATCACAATGCACCATGCACTTGTCATCAAAATGCTCCATGACCTTTGTCATCACAAAGCTCCATGACCCCTGGCATCACAATGCTCGATGTCATTGTCATCACAATGCTCCATGAACCCTCTCATCACATTTCTCCATGCCCTTGTCATCACAAAGCTCCATGACACTTGTAATCACAATGCTCGATGCCCTTCTCATCACAATGCCCCATGCCCTTGTCATTAGAATCCTCCATGACCCATGTATCACAGTGTTCCATGCCCTTATCATCACAATGCTCTATGCCCACTCTCATCACAATAATCCATGAAACATTTCACACCAATGCTCCATGCCCTTCTCATCACAATGCTCCTTTACCTCTGTCATAACTATGCTCCATGACACCTGCCATCACAATGTTCCACGGCCTTGTCATCACAAGGCTCCATGACACTTGTCATCACAATGCTCCACGACCCATCTAATCAAAATGCTCCATGCCCTTGTCATCAAAAAGCTACATGACGCATGTCATCAGAATGTTCCATGGCCCTGTCATCAAAATTCTCCATGCCCTTGTCATCACAATGCTCCAAGACCCTTGTAATCAAAATGCTCCATGCGTCTTTTCATCTCAATGCTCCAAGAACCCTGTCATCACAATGGACGATGCCCATCATCATAATGCTTCAGGCTATTGTCATCACAATGAAATCAAAATGCTCCATGACCTCTGTCATCACAATGCTCCAAACCCTGGTGATCACAATGTTCCATAACACTTATCATCACAACACCCCTTGACGCTCATCTTCACAATTATCCATGGTCTTCTCATCACAATGCTCCATGACCTTTGTCATCACAATGCTTAATACACTTGTTATCACAATGCTCCCTGACACTTGTCATCAGTATGCTCCATTCACCCTGTCATGACACGTCTCCATGCCTTTTTCATCACAATGATCCATGCCATTTTAATCACAATGCTCCAAGACCCCTGTAATCACAATGCTCCATGCCCTTGTCATCATAAAGCTCAATGATGCATGTCATCAGAATGCTCCATGGCCTTCTCATCACAATGCTCCATGCCCTTGTCATCACAATGCTCCAAGACCCATGTAATCACAATGCTCCATGTCCCTTTTCATCAAAATGCTCCATGAGACTTGTCATCACAAGTCTGCATTGTCTTCTCATCAAAGTGCTCCAGGAACTTGTCATCAAAATGCTCCATGACCCCTGTCATCACAATACTCCATGAACATTTTCAGCCCAATGCACCATGACTCTTGTCATCACAATCATCCATGCCCTTGTCATCCCAATGCTCCATGACCCCTGTATTCACAATGTTCCGTGACGCTTGTCATCACAGGGCTCCATGACACCTGTCATCACAATGCTCCATGCCTTTGTCAGCAAAATGCTACCTGACCTTTTCATTGCAATGCTGTATGCGCTTGTCATCACAATACTCCATTCCCATTGTCATC
Organism: Mesoplodon mirus; assembly: GCF_964341445.2. Classification (NCBI taxonomy): domain Eukaryota; kingdom Metazoa; phylum Chordata; class Mammalia; order Artiodactyla; family Ziphiidae; genus Mesoplodon; species Mesoplodon mirus. Next base: position 160,796 of record NW_028295198.1, read on the forward strand.
ACAGTCCTCCCTGAACCTTGGAATCACATTGCTTCATGCCCTTGTCATCACAAAGCTCCATGCTCCTTGAAATCTAAATGATCCATGACCTCTGTCATCACAGTGCTCCAAACCCTTGTGATCACAATGTTCCATAGCACTTGTCATCACAACGCTCTAAGATGCCTGTCATCACATTACTCCATGCCTTTTTCATCACAATGCTCCATGACCTTTGTCATCACAATTCTCCATACACTTGTCATCACAATGCTCCCTGACACTTGTCATCAGAATGCTCCTTGAACCCATTCACGAAAATGCTCCATGCCATTTTCATCACAATGCCCATGCCGTTTTCATCACCATTGTCATCAAAATACTCCACAAGCTTGTCATCAGAATGCTCCATGACGCTTGTCATCACAATTCTCCATGCACTTGTCAGCACAATGCTCCCTGACCCTTGTCATCACAATGCTCCAAGCCATTGTCATCACAGTGCTCCATTTCCATTGTCATCAGAATCCTCCATGACACTTGGCATCACAATGCTCCATGACATTGTCATCACAATGGGCCATTACATATGTCATCACAATGCTCCCTGACACCTGTCTTCACAATACTGCATGACCTGGTCATCACAATGCTCCATGCCCTTGTCATCACAATGCGCCATTCCAACTGTCATCGCAATAATCCATGAAACTTATTAGACCAATGTTCCCTGCCCTTGTCATCACAATGCTCCATGCCCTTGTTATCACAATGCTCCATGACCCCTGTCATCCCAATGCTCCATGAATCGATTCATCACAATGCTTCATGACCTTTGTCATCACAATGGTCCATGCCCTCGTCTGCCACAGTCTCTGTGACATATTTAACCATATTGCTCCATGAAATTTTCATCACAATGCTCTTTGACCCTTGTCATCACAATGCTCTATGCCTTCCTCAGCACAATGCTCCATGACCCTTGTCATCACAATGCTCCATGCGCTTGTCAGCACAATGCACCATGACCCATGTCATCACAATGCACCCTGCGCTTGTCATCACCGTGCTCCACAATCTTGTCACCACAATGCTCCATAAAACTTGTCATCACAATTCTCCATGCACTTCTCATCAAAATGCTCTCTCACCACAGATATCACAATGTTACATCACTATTCATCACAATACTCCCTCACCACTGTCATCACAATGTTCCATGACTCCTGTCTTTGCAATGCTACATGCACTTATCATCACAAAGTTCGATGACCCCTGACATCACAATGTTCCATAACCCCTGTCATCAAAATATTCCATGACAATTTTCATCAAATTGCTCTATGACACTCTCATCACAATGCTCCCTGCCCTTCTCATCGCATTGCACCACCCCTTGTCATCAAATTGCTCCATGACCTTTGTCATCACAAAGCTCCATGACAATTGGCACCTCAATGCTCCATGCCATTGTCATCACAATGCTCCATGAACCCTCTAATCACAATGCTCCATGCCCCTTTGCATCTCAATGCTCCATGAACCCTGTCATCAAAATGCACCATGCCCATCATCATAATGCTTCAGGCTCTTATCATCACAATGAAATCAAAATATTCGATGATCTGTCTCATCACAATGCTCGAAACCCTTGTGATCACAATGTTCTATAACACTTATCATCACACGCCCCATGACGCTCATCATCACAATTATCCATGCTCTTCTCATCACAGTGCTCCATGACCTTTGTCATCACAATGCTCTATAAACTTGTCATCACAATGCTCCCTGACACTTGGCATCAGTATGCTCCTGGAACCCTGTCATGACAAGGATCCATAATATTTTCATAACAATGATCCATGCCAATTTCGTCACAATGTTCCAGAGACCAGTAATCACAGTGCTCCATGCGCTTGTCATCACAATGCTCCAAGACCCCGGTAATCACAATACTCCATGACCCTTTTCATCAGAATGCTCCATGAGACTTGTTATTACAAGGCTCCATGGTCTTCTCATCACAATGCTCCATGCCAATGTCATCACAAAGCTCCATGACACTTGTCATCTCAATGCTCGATGCCATTCTCATCACAATGCTCCATGCCCTTGTCATCAAAATGCTCCATGAATTGTCATCACAAAGCTCCATGACCCTTGGCATCACAATGCTCCATGTCATTGACATCACAATTCTCCAGGAACACTCTCATCATATTGCTCCATGCACTTGTCATCAAAAAGCTCCATGACACCTGTCATCACAATGCTCGATGCCATTCTCATCACAATGCTCCATGCCCTTGACATTACAATCCTGCATGACCCATGTATCACAGTGTTCCTTGCCCTTGTCATCACAATGCTCCATGCCCACTCTCATCACAATAATCCATGAACCATTTCAGACCAAAGATCCATACCCTTCTCATCACAATGCTCCATTACTCCTGTCATCACAATGCAACATGACCCCTGCCATCACAATCTTCCATGGCCTAGTCATCACAATGTTCCATGACACTTCTCATCACAATGCTCAAGACCCCTGAAATCACCATGCTCCTTGCCCTTGTTATCACCAAGCTCCATGATGCATGTCATCAGAATGTTCCATGGCCTTCTAATCACAATGTTCCATGCCCTTGTCAGCACAATGCTCCAAGACCCTTGTAATCACAATGCTCCATGCCACTTTTCATCTCAATGCCCCATGAACCCTGTCATCACAATGCACCATGCCCATCATCATAATGCTTCAGGCTATTGTCATCACAATGAAATCAATATTCTGCATGTCCTCTGTCATCATAATGCTCCAAACCCTTGTGATCACAACTTTGCATAACACGAATCATCACAAAAGCCCATGATGCTCATCATCATAATTATCCATGGTCTTCTCATCACAATGCTCCATGATCTTTGTCATCACAATGCTCAATACACTTGTCATCACAATGCTCCCTGACACTTGTCGTCAGTATGCTCCTTGAACCCTGTCATGACAAGGCTCCATGCCTTTTTCATCACAATGATCCATGCCCTTTTCTTCACAATGCTCCAAGATCCCTCTAATCACAATGCTCCATGCCCTTGTCATCACAAAACGCCAGGACACATGTCATCAGAATGCTCCATGGCTTTCTCATCACAATGCTCCATGCCCTAGTCTTCACAATTCTCCAAGACCCCTGTAATCACAATGCTCCATGCCCCTTTTCATCAGAATGCTCCATGAGACTTGTCATCACAATTCTCCATGGTCTTCACATCACAAAGCTCCAGGACCTTGTCATCACCATGCTTCATTTACTTGTCATCACAATTCTCCAGGACCCCTATCATCACAATACTCCATGCACATTTTCAGCCCAATGCTCCACGACCTACTCATCACAATGCTCCATGGCCAATATCATCACAATGCTCCATGACCACTGTCATCACAACATTCCATGACACCTCACAACAAAATGATCCGGGATTCTTGTCATCACAATGATCCATGCCCTTATCATCCCAATGCTCCATGACCCCTGACATCACAATGTTCCATTACACTTTTCATCAAATTGCTGCATGACCCTGTCATCAAAATGCTCCCTGCCCTTCTCATCACAATGCACAACACCCTTGTCATCAAAATGTTCTATGACCTTTGTCATCACAAAGCTCCATGACCATTGGCATCACAGTGCTCCATGTCATTGTCATCACAGTGCTCCATAAACGCTCTCATCACATTGCTCAATGCCCTTGTCATTACAAAGCTCCATGACACTTGTCATCACAATGCTCGATGCCCTTCTCATCACAATGCTCCATACACTTGTCATTACAATCCTCCATGACCCATGTATCACAGTGTTCCGTGCCCTTGTCATCACAATGCTCCATGCCCACTCTCATCACAATAATCCTTGAAACATTTCAGACCAATGCTCAATGCCCTTCTCATCAAAATGCTCCATTACCTCTGTCATAACAATGCTCCATGACCACTGCCATCACAATGTTCCATTACACTTTTCATCAAATTGCTGCATGACCCGGTCATCAAAATGCTACCTGCCCTTGTCATCACAATGCACCATGCCCTTGTCATCAAAATGCTCCATGACTTGTCATCACAAAGCTCCAGGACACCTGTCATCACAATGCTCCATGCATTTGTCAGCAAAATTCTACATGACCTTGTCATTAGAACGCTCTATGCGCTTGTCATTACAATGCTCCAAGAACTCTGTAATCACAATGCTCCATGCCCTTTTTCATCTCAATGCTCCATGAACCGTGTCATCACAATGCACCATGCCCATCATCATAATGTTTCAGGCTATTGTCATCACAATGAAATCAAAATTCTCCATGAACTCTGTCATCATAATGCTCCAAACCCTTGTGATCACAATGTTTCATAACACTTATCATCACAACACCGCATGACGATCATCATCACAATTATCCATGGTCTTCTCATCACAATGCTCCATGATCTTTGTCATCACAATGCTCAATACACTTGTCATCACAATACTCCCTGACACTTGTCGTCAGTATGCTCCTTGAACCCTGTCATGACAAGGCTCCATGCCTTTTTCATCACAGTTATCCATTCCCTTTTCATCACAATGCTCCAAGACCCCTGTAATCACAAAGCTCTATGCCCTTGTCATCACAAAGCTCCATGACGCAAGACATCAGAATGTTCCATGGCCTTCTCCTCAAAACGCTCGATGTCATTGTCATCACAGTGCTCCATGAACCCTCTCATCACATTGCTTCTTGCCCTTGACATTACAATCCACCATGACCCATGTATCACAGTGTTCCGTGCCCTTTTCATCACAATGCTCCATGCCCAATCTCATCACAATAATCCATGAAATATTTCAGACCAATGCTCAATTCCATCCTCATAACAATGCTCCATTACCTCTGTCATAACAATGCTCCATGACCATTGCCATCACAATGATCCACGGCCATGTCATCACAAGGCTCCATTACCCATGTCTTCGCAATGCTCCAAGACACCTGTAATCTAAATGCTCCATGACCTTGTCATAACAAAGCTCCATGACGCATGTCATCAGTAGGTTCCATGGCCTTCTCTTCACAATGTTCCATGCCCTTGTCATCACAGTGTTCCAAGACCCCTGTAATCACAATGCTCCTTGCCCCTTTTCATCTCAGTGATCCATGAACCCTGTCATCACAATGAACCATGCCCATCATCATAATGCTTCATGCTATTGTCATCACAATGAAATAAAAATGCTCCATGACCTTTGTCATAAAAATGCTGCAAACCCTTGTGATCACAATATTCCATAACACTTGTCATCACAGTGCCCCATGACACTCGTCATCACAATTATCCATGGTCTTCTCATCACAATGCTCCATGACCTTTGTCATCACAATGCTCAATACACTTGTCATCAAAATGCTCCCTGACACTTGTTGTCTGTATGCTCCTTGAACCCTGTCATGACAAGGCTCCATGCCTTTATCATCACAATGATCCATGCCCTTTTCCTCACAATGCTCCAAGAACCCTTTAAACACAATGCTCCATGCTCTTGTCATCACAAAGCTCAATGAAACATGTCTTCAGAATGCTCCTTGGCCTTCTCCTCACAATGCTCCATGCCCATGTCATCACAATGTTCCAAGAACCCTGTAAGCACAATGGTCCATGCCCCTTTTCATCAGTATGCTCCATGAGATTTGTCATCACAAGTCTCTATGGATTTCTCATCACAACGCTCCAGGACCTTGTCTTGACAATGCTTCACGACCTTGTTCTGAAAATTTTGATTGGCCTTTGTCATCATAATGCTCCAAGCCCTAGTCATCACAATGCTCCATTATATTTGTCATCAAAATCCTCCATTACATTTGGCATCACAATGCTCCCTGCCATTGTCATTGCAATGGACCATGACATATATCATCACAATGCTCCCTGACACCTGTCTTCACAATACTCCATGACCTTCTCATCACAATGATCCATGCCCTTGTCATCACAATGCACTATGTCCACTGTCATCACAATAATCTATGAAATTTGTCAGACCAATGCTCCATGCCCCTGTCATCACAATGCTCCATGCCCTTGTCATCACAATGCTCCATGACCCCTGTCATCACAATGCTCCGTGACTCCAGTCATCACTATGCTTCATAACGTTTGTCATCACAACGGTCCAAGCCCGCGTCATCACAAGGCTCTGTTACCTTTGTAACCCCAATTCTCCATGAACTTTACATCACAATGCTCCATGACCCTTGTCATCACAATGCTCCATGCCTTTGTCAGAACAATGCTCCATGACATTTGTCATCACAATGTGCCATGCACTTTTCATCACAATGATCCACAACCTTTCATCGCTATGCTCCATAAACCTTGTAATCACAATGTTCCATGCACTTCTCATCCAAATGCTCTCTCACATGGGATATCACAATGTTCCATCACTAGTGATCACAATCCTCACTCAACCCTGTTATCACAATGTTCCATGACCCCTGTCATCACAGTGCTACATCCCCTTATCAGCACAATGTTCCTTGACACCTGACATCACAATGTTCCATAACCCCTGTCATCAAAATGCTCCATGACCATTTTCATCCCAAAGCTCCATGATCCCTGGCAACACAATGTTCTATAACCCATGTCATCAAAATGTTCCATTACACTTTTCATCAAATTGCTGCATGACCCTGTCATCAAAAAGCTCCCTGCCCTTCTCATCACAATGCACAACACACTTGTCAACAAAATGCTCCATGACTTTTGTCATCACAAAACTCCATGACACTTGGCATCACAATGCTCCATGTCATTGTCATCACAATGCTCCATGAACCATCTCATCACATTGCTCCATGCCCTTGTCATCAAAGGCTCCATGACACTTGTCATCACAATGCTCGATGCCCTTCTCATCACAATGCTCCATGCCCTTGTCATTACAATCCTCTATGACCCATGTATCACAGTGTACCTTGCCCTTGTCATCACAATGCTCCATGCCCACTCTCATCACAATAATCCATGAAACATTTCAGACCAATTCTCAATGACCTTCTCATCACAATGCTCCATTTCCTATGTCATAAAAATGCTCCATGACCCCTGCCATCAATATGTTCCACGGCCTTGTCATCACAAGGCTCCATGACCCTTGTCATCACAATGCTCCAAAACCCCTGTAATCACAATGCTTCATGCCCTTTTCATCACAATGCTCCAAGACCTTTGTCATCACAATTCTCAATACACTTGTCATCACAATGCTCCCTGACACTTGTCGTCAGAATGCTCCTTGAACCCTGTCACGAAAAGGCTGCATGACTTTTTATTACAAAGCCCCATGCCGTTTTCATCACAATGCTCCATGCCATTGTCATCAAAATACTCCACAAGCTTGTCATCAGAATGCTCCATGACTCTTGCCATCACAATTCTCCATGCACTTGTAAGCACAATGCTCCCTGAAACTTGTCATCACTATGCTCCAAGCCATTGTCATCAAAATGCTCCATTACCTTTGTCATCAGAATCATCCATGACAATTTGCATCACAATGCTCCATGCCATTGTCATCACAATGGGCCAATACATATGTCATCACAATGCTCCGTGACACCATTTTTCACAATACTTCATGACCTTTTCATCACAATGCTCCATGCCCTTCTCATCACAATGCTCCATTACCTCTGTCATCACAATGCTCCAAGACCCCTGTAATCACAAAGCTCCATGCCCTTGTCATCACAAAGCTCCATGATGCATGACATCAGAATGTTCCATGGCCTTCTCCACACAGTGCTCCATGCCCTTGTCATCACAATGCTCCAAGACCCATGTAATCACAATGCTCCATGCCCTTTTTCATCAGAATGCTCCATGAGACTTGTCATCACAAGTCTCCATGGTCATCTCATCACAATGCTCCAGGACCTTGTAATCACCATGCTCCATTCCCTTGTCATCACAATGCTCCATGACCCCTGTCATCACAATACTCCATGAACATTTTCAGCCCAATGCCCCATGACCTTCTCATCACAATGCTCCAAGACCAATATCATCAAAATGCTCCATGATCACTGTCATCACAACACTCCACGACACCTGACAACACAATGATCCGGGACTCTTGTCATCACAATGCTCCATTCCCTAGTCATCACAATGCTCCATTACCCCTGTCATCACAATACTCCATGAACATTTTCAGCCCAATGCTCCATGACATTTGTCATCACAATGATCCATGCCCTTGTCATCCCATTGCTCCATGAACCCTGTATTCACAATGCTCCGTGACGCTTGTCATCACAGTGCTCCATGACACCTGTCATCACAATGCTCCATGCCTTTGTCAGCAAAATGCTACATGACCTTGTCATTACAATGCTCTATGTGCTTGTCATCACAATACTGCATTACCATTGTCATCACTAACCTCCATGAAACTTGGGATCACATTGCTTCATGCCCTTGTCATCACAATGCTCCATGCTCCTTGAAATCTAAATGATCCATGACCTCTGTCATCGCAATGCTCCAAACCCTTGTGATCACAATGTTCCATAACACTTTTCATCACAACGCTCCATGATGCCTGTCATCACAATACTCCATGCCCTTTTCATCACAATGCTCCATGACCTTTGTCATCACAATTCTCAATACACTTGTCATCACAATGCTCCCAGACACTTGTCGACAGAATGCTCCTTGAACCCTGTCACGAAATGGCTCCTTGCCTTTTTCATCACAAAGCCCCATGACGTTTTCATCACAATGCTCCATGCGATTGTCATCAAAATACTCCACAAGCTTGTCATCAGAATGCTCCATGACCCTTGTCATCACAATTCTCCATGCACTTGTCAGCACAATGCTCCCTGAACCTTGTCATCACTATGCTCCAAGCCATTGTCATCACAATGCTCATTTACCTTTGTCATCAGGATCCTCCATGAATATTGGCATCACAATGCTCCATGCCATTGTCATCACAATGGGCTAAAACATATATCATCACAATGCTCCGTGACAACTCTTCTCACAGTACTGCATGACCTGGTCATCACAATGTTCCATGCCCTTGTCATCACAATGCGCCATTCCAACTGTCATCACAATAATCCATGAAACTTATTAGACCAAAGCTCCATGCCCTTGTCATCACAATGCTCCATGCCCTTTTTATCACAATGTTCCAAGACCCGTGTAATCAGAATGCTCCATGCCCCTTTTCATCAGTATGCTCCATGAGACTTGTCATCACAAGGCTCCATGGTTTTCTCATCACAGTGCTCCTGGACCTTGTCATCACAATGATTCATAACGTTTGTCATCACAACGGTCCATGCCCGTGTCATCACAAGGCTCTGTGACCATTTTAACCACAATGCTCCATGAAGTTTTCATCACAATGCTCCATGACACTTGTCATCACAATGCTCCATGCCTTTGTCAGAACAATGCTCCATGACCCTTTTTATCACAATGTACCATGCGCTTTTCATCACAATGATCCACAACCTTGTCATCGCTATGCTCCATAAAACTTGTAATCACAATTATCCATGAACTTCTCATCCAAATGCTCTCTCACATGAGATATCACAATATTCCATCACTAGTCATCACAATCTTCCCTTACCCCTGTTTTCACAATGTTCCATGACACCTGTCATCACAATGCTACATCCCCTTATCTTCAAAATGTTCCATGACCCCTGGCATCACAATGTTCCATAACCCCTGTCATCAAAATGTTCCATTACACTTTTCATCAAATTGCTGCATGACCCTGTCATCAAAATGCTCCCTGCACTTCTCATCACAATGCACCAAACCCTCGTCATCAAAATGCTCCATGACCTTTGTCATCACAAAGCTCCATGAACCTTGGCATCACAATGCTCCATGTCATTGTCATCACAATGCTCCATGAACACTCTCATCACAATGCTCCATGCCCTTGTCATCACAAAGCACCATGACACTTGTCATCACAATGCTCGATGCCCTTCTCATCACAATGCTCCATGCCCTTGTCATTACAATCCTCCATGACCGATGTATCACAGTGTTCCGTGCCCTTGTCATCACAATGCTCCATGCCCACTCTCATCACAACAATCCATGAAATATTTCAGACCAATGCTCAAAGCCCTTCTCATCACAATGCTCCATTATCTCTGTCATAACAATGCTCCATGACACCTGCCATCACAATGTTCCACGGCCTTGTCATCACAAGGCTCCATGACCCTTGTCATCACAATGCTCCAAGACCCCTGTAATCACAATGCCCCATGGCCTTTTCATCACAATGCTCCATGACGCATGTAATCAGAATGTTCCATGGACTTCTCCTCACAATGCTCCATGCCCTTGTCATCACAGTGCTCCAAGACCCCTGTAATCACAATGCTCCATGCCATTTTTCTTCAGGATGCTCCATGAAACTTGTCATCACAAGTCTCCCTGGTCATCTCATCACAATGCTCCAGGACCTTCTTATCACCGTGCTCCATTCCCTTGTGATCACAATGCTCCATGACCCCTGTCATCACAATAATCCATGAACATTTTCAGCCCAATGCCCCATGACCTTCTCATCACAATGCTCCAAGACCAATATCATCACAATGCTCCATGATCACTGTCATCACAACACTCAATGACACCTGACAACACAATGATCTGGGACTCTTGTCATCACAATGCTCCTTTCCCTAGTCATCACAATGCTCCATGACACCTGTCATCACAATACTCCAGGAACAATTTCAGCCCAATTCTCCATGACCCTTGTCATCACAATGATCCATGCCCTTGTCATCCTCATGCTCCATGACCCCTGTATTCACAATGCTCCGTGATGCTTGTCATTACAATGCTCCATGACACATGTCATCACAATGCTCTATGCCATTCTCAGCACAATGCTCCATGCCCTTTTCATCACATTGCTCCATGACCCCCGTCATAACAATGCTCCGTTACTCCTGTCATCACAATTCTTCATAACATTTGTCATCACAATGGTCGATACCCGTGTCATCACTAGTCTCTGTTAACTTTGTAACCACAATGCTCCATGAACTTTTCATCACAATGCTCCGTGACACTTGTCATCACAATGCTCCATGCCTTTGTCAGAAAAATGCTCCATGACCCTTGTCATCACAATATGCCACACGCTTTTCATCCCAAAGGTCCAGAAATTTGTCATCGCAATGCTCCATAAATCTTGTAATCACAATGCTCCATTCCCTTCTCATCACAATTCTCCATTACCTCTGTCATCACAATGCACCAAGACCCCTATAATCACAAAGCTCCATGCCCTTGTCATCACAAAGCTCCATGACGCATGTCATCAGAATGTTCCATGGCCTTCTCCACACAATGCTCCATGCCCTTGTCATCACAATGCTCCAAGACCCATGTAATCACAATGCTCCATGCCCCTTTTCATCAGAAAGCTCCATGAGACTTGTCATCACAAGTCTCCATGGTCTTATCATCACAATGCTCCAGGACCTTGTCATCACCATGCTCCATTCCCTTGTGATCACAATGCTCCATGACCCCTGTCATCACAATACTCCATGAATATTTTCAGCCCAATTACCCATGACCTTCTCATCACAATGCTCCAAGAACAATATCATCACAATGCTCCATGATCACTGTCATCACAACACTCAATGACACCTGACAACACAATGATCCGGGACTCTTGTCATCACAATGCTCCATTCCCTAGTCATCACCATGCTCCATGACCCCTTTCATCACAATACTCCATGAACATTTTCAGCCCAATGCTCCATGACCCTTGTCATCACAATGATCCATGCCCTTGTCATCCCAATGCTCCATGACCCCTGTATTCACAATGCTCTGTGACGCTTGTCATCACAGTGCTCCATGACACCTGTCATCACAATGCTCACTGCCTTTGTCAGCAAAAAGCTACATGACCTTGTCATTACAATGCTCTATGTGCTTGTCATCAAAATACTGCATTACCATTGTCATCACTATCCTCCATGTACATTGAGATCCCATTGCTTCATGCCCTTGTCATCACAATTCTCCATGTTCCTTGAAATCAAAATGATCCATGACCACTGTCATCGCAATGCTCCAAACCCTTGTGATCACAATGTTCCATAACACTTTTCATCACAGTGCTCCATGATGCCTGTCATCACAATACTCCATGCCCTTTTCATCACAGTGCTCCATGACTTTTGTCATCACAGTTCTCAATACACTTGTCATCACAATGCTCCCTGACACTTGTCGTCAGAATGCTCCTTGAACCCTGTCACGAAATGGCTCCTTGCCTTTTTCATCACAAAGCCCCATGCAGTTTTCATCACAATGCTCCATGCCATTGTCATCAAAATACTCCACAAGCTTGTCATCAGAATGCTCCATGACCCTTGTCAGCACAATTCTCCATGCACTTGTCTGCACAATGCTCCCTGAACATTGTCTTCACTATGCTCCAAGCCATTGTCATCACAATGCTCCTTTACCTTTGTCATCAGAATCCTCCATGAAAATTGGCATCACAATGCTCCTTTACCTTTGTCATCAGAATCCTCCATGAAAATTGGCATCACAATGCTCCATGCCATTGTCATCACAATGGGCTAATACATATGTCATCACAATGCTCCGTGACACCTCTTCTCACAATAATGCATGAACTGGTCATCACAATGCTCCATGCCCTTGTCATCACAATGCGCCATTCCAACTGTCATCACAATAATCCATGAAACTTATTAGACCAATGCTCCATGCCATTGTCTTCACAATGCTCCATGCCCTTGTTATCACAATGTTCCAAGACCCCTGTAATCAGTATGCTCCATGCCCCTTTTCATCAGTATGCCCCATGAGACTTGTCATCACAAGGCTCCATGGTTTTCTCATCACACTGCTCCAGGACCTTGTCATCACAATGCTTCAAGACATTGTCATGAAAATTCTCAATGATCATTGTCATCATAATGCTCCAATACGTAGTCATATCAATGCTCCATTATATTTGTCATTACAATCCTCCATTACATTTGGCATCACAATGCTCCATGCCATTGTCATCGCAATGGACCATGACATATGTCATCACAATGTTCCCTGACACCTGTCTTCACAATACTCCATGCCCTTGTCATCACAATGCTCCATGCCCTTGTCATCACAATGCACCATGTCCACTGTCATCACAATCATGTATGAAACTTGTCAGACCAATGCTCCATGACCCTGTCATCACAGTGCTCCATGCCCTTGTCATCACAATGCTCCATGACCCTTGTCATCACAATGCCCCGTGACTCCAGTCATCACAATGCTTTATAAAGTTTGTCATCACAACATTCCTTTCCCGCATCATCACAAGGCTCTGTGACCTTTATAACCACAATGCTCCATGAACTTTTCATCACAATGCTCCGTGACCCTTGTCATCACAATGCTCCATGCCTTTGTCAGAACAATGCTCCATGACCATTGTCATCACAGTGTGTCATGCACTTTTCATCACAATGATCCACAACCTTGTCATCGCTATGCTCCATAAACCTTGTAATCACAGTGCTCCATGAACTTCTCATCCAAATGCTCTCTCACATGAGATATCACAATGTTCCACCACTAGTCATCACAATCCTCCCTCACCCCTGTTATCACAATGTTCCATGACCCCTGTCATCACAATGCTACATCCCCTTATCTGCACAATATTCCATGACCCCTGACATCACAATGTTCCATAACCCCTGTCATCAAAATGCTCCATGACCATTTTCATCCCAAAGCTCCATGACCCCTTGCATCACAATGTTCTATAACCCCTGTCATCAAAATGTTCCATTACACTTTTCATCAAATTGCTACATGACCCTGTCATAAAAATGTTCCCTGCCCTTCTCATCACAATGCACCACACCCTTGTCATCAAAATGCTCCATGACCATTGTCATCACAAAGCTCTATGGCCCTTGGCATCACAATGCTCCATGTCATTGTCATCACAATGCTCCATGAACACTCATCATATGGCTCCATGCCCTTGTCATCACAAAGCACCATGACACTTGTCATCACAATTCTCGATGCCCTTCCCATCACAATGATCCATGCCTTTGTCATTACAATCCTCCATGACCCATGTATCACAGTGTTCCGTGCCCTTGTCATCACAATGCTCCATGCCCACTCTCCTCACAATAATCCATGAAATATTTCAGACCAATGCTCAATGCCCTTCTCATCACAATGCTCCATTATCTCTGTCATAACAATGCTCCATGACCCCTGCCATCACAATGTTCCTCGGCCTTGTCACCACAAGGCTCCATGACCCTAGTCTTCACAATGCTCCAAAACCCCTGTAATCACAATGCTCCATGCCCTTGATATCGCAAAGCTCCATGACGCATGTCATCAGAAAGTTCCATGGCCTTCTCCTCAAAATGCTCCATGCCCTTGTCATCACAATGCTCCAAGACCCCTGTAATCACAATGCTCCATGCCCCTTATCATCAGAATGCTCCATGAGACTTGTCATCACAAATCTCCATGGTCTTCTCATCACAATGCTCCAGGAACTTGTCATCACCATGCTCCATTCCCTTGTCATCACAATGCTCCATGACCCCTGTCATCACAATACTCCATGAATATTTTCAGCCCAGTGCTCCCTGAACTTCTCATCACAATGCTCCAAGACCAATATCATCACAATGCTCCATGACCACTGTCATCACAACACTCCATGACACCTGACAACACAATGATTCGGGACTCTTGTCATCACAATGCTCCATTCCCTAGTCATCACAATGCTCCATGACCACTGTCATCAAAATACTCCATGAATATTTTCAGCCCAATGCTACATGACGCTTGTCATCACAATGATCCATGCCCTTGTCATCCCAATGCTACATGACCCCTGTATTCACAATGCTCTGTGACGCTTTTCATCACAGTGCTCCATGACACCTGTCATCACAATGCTCCATGCCTTTGTCATCAAAATGCTACATGACCTTCTCATTACAATACTCTATGCACTTGTCATTACAATACTCCATTACCATTGTCATCACTATCCTCCATGAACCTTGGGATCTCATTGCTTCATGCCCTTGTCATCACAACGCTCCATGATGCCTGTCATCACAATACTCCATGCCCTTTTCATCACAATGCTCCATGCCCTTTGTCATCACAATTCTCAATACACTTGTCATCACAAAGCTCCATGACACTTATCGTCAGAATGCTCCTTGAACCCTGTCATGAAAAGGCTGCATGCATTTTTCATCACAAAGCCCCATGCCGTTTTCATCACAATGCTCCATGCCATTGTCATCAAAATACTCCACAAGCTTTTCATCAGAATTCTCCATGACCCTCGGCATCACAATGCTCCATGCCATTGTCATCACAATGGGCCATTACATATGTCATCACAATGCTCCGTGACACCTCTTTTCACAATACTGCATGACCTGGTCATCACATTGCTCTATGTCCTTGTCATCACAATGCGCCATTCCAACTGTCATCACAATAATCCATGAAAATTATTAGACCAATGCTCCATGCCCTTGTCATCACAATGCTCCATGCCCTGGTTATCACAATGTTCCAAGAC
The DNA here is from genome assembly GCF_964341445.2 of Mesoplodon mirus. Taxonomy (NCBI): domain Eukaryota; kingdom Metazoa; phylum Chordata; class Mammalia; order Artiodactyla; family Ziphiidae; genus Mesoplodon; species Mesoplodon mirus. The sequence goes on from NW_028295198.1 coordinate 176,524, forward strand.
CCCTGTAATCAGAATGCTCCATGCCCCTTTTCATCAGTATGCTCCATGAGACTTGTCATCACAAGGCTCCATGGATTTCTCATCACAATGCTCCAGGACGTTGTCATCACAATGCTTCACGACATTGTCATGAAAATTCTCATTGGCCCTTGTCATCATAATGCTCCAAGCCGTAGTCATCACAATGCTACATTATATTTGTCATTACAATCCTCCATTACATTTGGCATCACAATGCTCCATGCCATTGTCATCGCAATGGACCATGACATATGTCATCACAATGCTCCCTGACACCTGTCTTCACAATACACCATGCCCTTGTCATCACAATGCTCCATGCCCTTGTCATCACAATGCACCATGTCCACTGTCATCACAATCATCTATGAAACTTGTCAGACCAATGCTCCATGCCCCTGTCATCACAGTGCTCCATGCCCTTGTCATCACAATGCTCCATGACCCCTGTCATCACAATGCCCCGTGACTCCTGTCATCACAATGCTTCATAACGTTTGTCATCACAACGGTCCATGCCCACGTCATCAAAAGGCTCTGTGACCATTTTAACCACAATGTTCCATGAACTTTTCATCACAATGCTCCGTGACCCTTGTCATCACAATGCTCCATGCCTTTGTCAGAACAATGCTCCATGACCATTGTCATCACAATGTGCCATGCAATTTTCATCACAATGATCCACAGCCTTGTCATCGCTATGCTCCATAAACCTTGTAATCACAATGCTCCATGATCTTCTCTTCCAAATGCTCTCTCACATGAGATATCACAATGTTCCACCACTAGTCATCACAATCCTCCCTCACCCCTGTTATCACAATGTTCTGTGACCCCTGTCATCACAATGCTACATCCACTTATCTGAACAATGTTCCATGACCCCTGACATCACAATGTTCCATAACCCCTGTCATCAAAATGCTCCATGACACTTTTCATCCCAAAGATCCATGACCCCTGGCATCACAATGTTCTATAACCCCTGTCATCAAAATGTTCCATTACACTTTTCATCAAGTTGCTGCATGACCGTGTCATCAAAATGCTCCCTGCCTTTCTCATCACAATGCACCACACACTTGTCATCAAAATGCTCCATGACCATTGTCATCACAAAGCTCCATGGCCCTTGGCATCACAATGCTCCATGTCATTGTCATCACAATGCTCCATGAACACTCTCATCATATGGCTCCATGCCCTTGTCATCACAAAGCACCATGACACTTGTCATCACAATGCTCGATGCCTTTCCCATCACAATGATCCATGCCTTTGTCATTTCATTCCTCCATGACCCATGTATCACAGTGTTCCGTGCCCTTGTCATCACAATGCTCCATGCCCACTCTCATCACAATAATCCATGAAACATTTCAGACCAATGCTCAATGCCCTTCTCATCACAATGCTCCATTATCTCTGTCATAAAAATGCTTCATGACCCTTGCCTTCACAATGTTCCACGGCCTTGTCATCACAAGGCTCCATGACCCTTGTCATCACAATGCTCCAAAACACCTGTAATCACAATGCTCCATGTCATTGTCATCACAATGACCGATGAAACATCTCATCACATTGCTCCATGCCCTTGTCATCAAAAGCTCCATGACACTTGTCATCACAATGGTCGATGCCGTTCTCATCACAATGCTCAATGCCCTTGTCATTACAATCCTCCATGACCCATGTATCACAGTGTACCGTGCCCTTGTCATCACTATGCTCCATGCCCACTCTCATCACAATAATCCATGAAATATTTCAGACCCATGCTCAATGCCCTTCTCATCACAATGCTCCATTACCTATGTCATAAAAATGCTCCATGACCCCTGCCATCAAAATGTTCCACGGCCTTGTTATCATAAGGCTCCATGGCCCTTTTCATCACAATGCTCCAAAACCCCTGTAATCACAATGCTCCATGCCCTTGTCATCACAATGCTCCATGACCTTTCTCATCACAATTCTCAATACACTTGTCATCACAATACTCCATTACCATTGTCATCACTATCCTCCATGAACCTTGGGATCACATTGCTTCATGCCCTTGTCATCACAATGCTACATGCTCCTTGAAATCAAAATGATCCATGACCCCTGTCATCACAATGCTCCAAACACTTGGAATCACAATGTTTCATAACACTTGTCATCACAACGCTCCATGATGCCTGCCATCACAATACTCCATGCCCTTTTCATCACAATGCTCTATGACCTTTGTCATCACAATTCTCAATACACTTGTCATCACAGTGCTCCCTGGCACTTGTCGTCAGAATGCTCCTTGAACCCTGTCATGAAAAGGCTGCATGCATTTTTCATCACAAAGCCCCATGCCGTTTTCATGACAATGCTCCATGCCATTGTCATCAAAATACTCCACAAGCTTGTCATCAGAATGCTCCATGACTCTTGCCATCACAATTCTCCATGCACTTGTCAGCACAATGCTCCCTGAACATTGTCATCACTATGCTCCAAGCCATTGTCATCAAAATGCTCCATTACTTTTGCCATCAGAATCATCCATGACAATTTGCATCACAATGCTCCATGCCATTGTCATCACAATGGGCCAATACATATGTCATCACAATGCTCCGTGACACCACATTTCTCAATACTGCATGACCTGGTCATCACAATGCTCCATGCACTTCTCATCACAATGCTCCATTACCTCTGTCATCACAATGCTCCAAGACCCCTGTAATCACAAAGCTCCATGCCCTTGTCATCACAAAGCTCCATGACGCATGTCATCAGAATGTTCCATGGCCTTCTCCACACAAGGCTCCATGCCCTTGTCATCATAATGCTCCAAGACCCATGTAATCACAATGCTCCATGCCCCTTTTCATCAGAATGCTCCATGAGAATTGTCATCACAAGTCTCCATGGTCATCTCATCACAATGCTCCAGGACCTTGTTATAACCATGCTCCATTCCCTAGTGATCACAATGCTCCATGACACCTGTCATCACAGTAATCCATGAACATTTTCAGCCCAATGCCCCATGACCTTCTTATCAAAATGCTCCAAGACCAATATCATCACAATGCTCCATGATCACTGTCATCACAACACTCAATGACACCTGAGAACACAATGATCTGGGACTCTTGTCATCACAATGCTCCATTCCCTAGTCATCACAATGCTCCATGACCCCTGTCATCACAATACTCCAGGAACATTTTCAGCCCAATTCTCCATGACCCTTGTCATCACAGTGATCCATGCCCTTGTCATCCTAATGCTCCATGACCCCTGTATTCACAATGCTCCGTGACGATTGTCATCACAGTGCTCCATGACACATGTCATCACAGTGCTGTATGCCATTCTCAGCACAATGCTCCATGCCCTTTTCATCACAATGCTCCATGACCCCTCTCATCACAATGCTCCGTGACTCCAGTCATCACAATTCTTCAAAACATTTGTCATCACAATGTTCGATATCCATGTCATCACAAGGCTCTGTGACTTTTGTAAACACAATGCTCCATGAACTTTTCATCACAATGCTCTGTGACACTTGTCATCACAATGCTCCATGCCTTTGTCAGAAAAATGCTCCATGACCCTTGTCATCACAATGTGCGACACACTTTCATCCCAAAGGTCCACAAATTTGTCATCGCAATGCTCCATAAACCTTGAAATCACAATGCTCCATTCCCTTCTCATCACAATGCTCCATTACCCCGGTTATAACAATGCTCCATTACCACTGCCATCACAATGTTCCACGGCCTTGTCTTCACAAGGCTCCATGACACTTGTCATCACAATGCACCAAGACTCCTGTAAGCACAATGCTCCATGCCCTTATCATCACAAAGCGCCATGACACATTTCATCAGAATGTTCCTTGTCCTTCTCCACACAATGCTCCATGCCCTTGTCATCAAAATGCTCCAAGACCCCTGTAATCACAGTGCTCCATGCCCCTTTTCATCTCAATGCTCCATGAACCCTCTCATCACAATGCATCATGCCAATCATCATAATGCTTCCGGCTATTGTCAGCACAATGAAATCAAAATTCTCCATGACCTCTGTCATCACAATGCTACATGACCCCTGTCATCACAATACTCCATGAACATTTTCAGCCAAATGCTCCATGAACTTTGTCATCAAAATGATCTTTGCCCTTGTCATCCCAATGCTACATGACGCCTGTATTCACAATGCTCCGTGACGCTTGTTATCACAGTGCGCCATGACACTTGTCATCACAATGCTCCATGCCTTTGTCAGCAAAATGCTACATGACCTTGTCATTATAATGCTCTATGTGCTTGTCATCACAATACTCCATTACCGTTGTCATCACAATCCTCCATGAACCTTGGGATCACATTGCTTCATGCCCTTGTCATCACAATGCTCCATGCTCCTTGAAATCAAAATGATCCATGACCTCTGTCATCACAATGCTCCAAACACTTGTGATCACAATGTTCCATAACACTTGTCATCACAATGCTCCATGATGCCTGTCATCACAATACTCCATGCCCTTTTCATCACAATGCTCCATCACCTTTGTCATCACAATTCTCAATACACTTGTCATCACAATGCTTCCTGATACTTGTCATCAGAATGCTCCTTGAAACCTGATTCGAAAAGGCTCCATGACATTTTCATCAGTATGCCCCATGCCGTTTTCATCACAATGCTCCATGCCATTGCCATCAAAATACTCCACAAGCTTGTCATCAGAATGCTCCATGACCATTGTCATCACAATTCTCCATGCACTTGTCAGCACAATGCTCCCTGACCCTTGTCATCACAATGCTCCAAGCCATTGTCATCACAATGCTCCATTACCTTTGTCATCAGAATCCTCCATGACACTTGGCATCACAATGCTCCATGCTATTTTCATCACAATGGGCCATTACATATGTCATCACAATGCTCCCTGACACCTGTCTTCCCAATAATGCATGACCTGGTCATCACAATGCTCCATGCCGTTGTCATCACAATGCGCCATTCCAACTATCATCGCAATAATCCATGAAACTTATTAGACCAATATTCCATGCCCTTGTCATCACAATACTCCATGCCCTTGTTATCACAATGCTCCATGACCCTTGTCATCACAATGCTCCGTGACTCCAGTTATCACAGTGCTTCATGACCTTTGTCATCACAATGGTCCATGGCCTCGTCATCAACAGTCTCTGTGACCTTTTTAACCACAATGCTCCATGAACTTTTCATCACAATGCTCTTTGACCTTTGTCATCACAATGCTCTATGCCTTTCTCAGCACCATGCTCCATGACCCTTGTCATCACAATGCTCCATGCGCTTGTCAGCACAATGCTCCATGACACATGTCATCCCAATGCACCATGCGCTTGTCATCACAGTACTCCAAAATCTTGACATAACAATGCTCCATGAACCTTTTCATCACAATACTCCATGGACTTCTCACCAAAATGCTCTCTCACCACTGATGTCACAATGTTCCCTCACCCCTGTCATCAAAATGTGCCATGACTCCTATCATCACAATGCTACATGCACTTATCATCACAATGTTCGATGACCCCTGGCATCACAATGTTCCATAACCACTGTCATCAAAATGTTCCTTGACACTTTTCATCAAATTGCTCCATGACCCTGTCATCACAATGCTCCCTACACTTCTCATCACAATGCACAACGCCCTTGTCATCAAAATGCTCCATGACATTTGTCATCACAAAGATCAATAACCCTTGTCATCACAATGCTCCATGTCATTGTCATCACAATGCTCCATTAAGGTTCTCATCACATTGCTTCATGTCCATGTCATCACAAACCTCCATGACACATATCATCAGAATGCTCCATGGCCTTCTCATCACAATGCTCCTTGCCCTGCCATCACAATGCTCCATTATCCCTGTCATACCCATGATCCATGACACCTGCCATCACGATGTTCCATGGCCTTGTCATCACAAGGCTCCATGACCCTTCTCATCACAATGCTCCAAGAACCCTGTAACCACAATGATCCATGCCCATTTTCATCTCAATGTTTCATGAACCCTGTCATCACAATGCACCATGACCATCATCATAATGCTTCATGCTATTGTCATCACAATGAAATCAAAATGCTCCATGATCTCTGTCATAACAATGCTCCAAACGCTTGTGATCACAATATTCCAAAACACTTGTCATCACAATGCACCATGACGCTCGTCATCACAATTATCCATGGTCTTCTCATCACAATGCTCCATGACCTTTGTCATCACGATGCTCAATACACTTGTCATCAAAATGCTCCCTGACACTTGTTGTCTGTATGCTCCTTGAACCCTGTCATGACAAGGCTCCATGCTTTTTCATCACAATGCTCCAAGACCCATGTAATCACAATGCTCAATGCCCTTGTCATCACAAAGCTAAAGGACGCATGTCTTCAGAATGCTCTTGGCCTTCTCCTAACAATGCTCCATGCACATGTCATCACAATGTTCCAAGACGCCTGTAATCACAATGGTCCATGTCCATTTTCATCAGTATGCTCCATGAGATTTGTCATCACAAGGCTCCATGTTTTTCTCATCACAATGCTCCAGGACATTGTCATCACAATGCTTCACGACCTTGTCCTGAAAACTCTCAATGGCCCTTGTCATCATAATGCTCCAAGCCCTAGTCATCACAGTGATCCATTATATTTGTCAACACAATCCTCCATTACATTTGGCATCACGAGGCTCCCTGCTATTGTCATCGCAATGGACCATGACATATGTCATCACAATGCTCCCTGACAACTATCTTCACAATACTCCATGACCTTCTCATCACAATGATCCATGCCCTTGTCATCACAATGCACCATGTCCACTGTCCTCACAATAATCTATGAAAGTTGTCAGAGGAATGCTCCATGCCCCTGTCATCACAATGCTCCATGCCCTTGTCATCACAATGCACCATGACCCCTGTCATCACAATGCTCCGTGACTCCAGTCATCACAATGCTTCATAACATTTGTCATCACAATGCTCCATGTCCGCATCATCACAAGGCTCTGTGTCGTTTGTAACCACAATGCTCCATGAATATTTCATCACAATACTCCGTGACCCTTGTCATCACAATGCTCCATGCCTTTGTCAAAAAAATGCTCCATGACCCTTTTCATCACAATTTGCCACGCACTTTTCATCACAACGGTCCACAATTTTATCATTGCAATGCTCCATAAAACTTGTAATCACAATGCTCCATGCCCTTCTCATCACAATGCTCCATTACCCCTGTCATAACAGTGCTCCATGACGCCATCCATCACGATGTTCCATGGCCTTGTAATCACAAGGCTCCTTGACACTTGTCATCACAATGCTCCAAGACCCCTGTAATCACAATGCTCCATGCCCTTGTCATCACAAAGCACCATGACACATGTCATCAGAATGCTCCATGGCCTTCTCATTAAATGCTCCATGCCATAGTCATCTCAGTGCTCCAAGACCCCTGTAATCACAATGCTCCATGCCCCTTTTCATCTCCATGCTCCATGAACCCTGTCATCACAATGCATCATGCCCATCATCATATTGCTTCCGGCTATTGTCAGCACAATGAAATCAAAATTCTCCTTGACCTCTGTCAGCACAATGCTCCATGTCCCCTGTCATCACAATACTCCATGAACATTTTCAGCCCACTGCTCCATGACACTTGTCATCACAATGATCCATGCCCTTGTCATCCTAATGCTCCATGTCCCCTGTATTCACAATGCTCCGTGACACTTGTCATCACAGTGCTCCATGACACATGTCATCACAATGCTCCATGACTTTGTCAGCAAAATGCTACATGACCCTGTCATTATAATTCTCTATGTGCTTGTCATCAAAATACTCCATTTCCATTGTCATCACAATCCTCCATGAACCTTGGGATCACATTGCTTCATGACCTTGTCATCACAATGCTCCATGCTCCTTGAAATCAAAATGATCCATGACCTCTGTCATCACAATGCTCCAAACCATTGTGATCCCAAAGTTCCATAACACTTGTCATCACAATGCTCCATGATGACTGTCATCACAAGATTCCATGCCCTTTTCATCACAATGCTCCATGACCTTTGTCTTCACAATGCTCAGTACACTTGTCATCAAAATGCTCCCTGACTCTTGTCATCAGAATGCTCCTTGAACCCTGTCACGAAAAGGCTCCATGCCATTTTCATCACAATGCCCCATGCCGTTTTCATCACAATGCTCCGTGACCATTGTTATCAAAATGCTCCATGCCTTTCTTTGAAAAATATTCCATGACCCTTCTCATCACAATGTGCCATTCGATTTTCATTGCAATGCTCCATAAACCTTGTAATCACAATGCTCCATACACTTCTCATCAAAATGCTCTCTCACCAGAGATATCACAGTGTTTCATCACTAGTCGTCACAATACTCCCTCACCCCAGTAATCACAATGTTCCAAGACCCCTGTAATCAGAATGCTCCATGCCCCTTTTCATCAGTATGCTCCATGAGACCTGTCATCACAAGGCTCCATGCCTTTTTCATCACAATGCCCCATGACGTTTTCATCACAATGCTCCATGCCATTGTCATCAAAATACTCCACAAGCTTGTCACCAGAATGCTCCATGACCCCTCTCATCACAATTCTCCATGCAATTGTCAACACAATGCTCCTTGACTCTTGTCATCGCAATGCTCCAAGCCATTGTCATTACAATGCTCTATTAACTTTGTCATCAGAATCCTCCATGACACTTGGCATCACAATGCTCCATGCCATCGTCATCACATTGGGCCATTACATATGTCATCACAATGCTCCCTGACACCTGTCTTCACAATACTGCATGACCTGGTCATCACAATGCTCCATGCCCTTGTCATCACAATGCGCCATTCCAACTGTCATCGCAATAATCCATGAAACTTATTAGACCAATGCTCCATGCCCTTGTCATCACAATGCTCCACGACCACTGTAAACACAATGTTCCATGCCACGTTTCATCTCAATGCTCCATGATCCCTGTCATCACAATGCACCATGCCCATCATCATAATGCTTCAGGCTATTGTCATCACAATGAACTAAATATTCTCCATGACCTCTATCATCATAATGCTCCAAACCCTTGTGATCACAATGTTCCATAACACTTATCATCACAACACCCCCTGACGCTCATCATCACAATTATCCATGGTCTTCTCATCACAATGCTCCATGATCTTTGTCATCACAATGCTCAATACACATGTCATCACAATGCTCCCTGACACTTGTCATCAGTATGCTCCTTGTACCCTCTCACGAAAAGGCTCCATGCCTTTGTCATCAAAATAATCCATCCCCTTGTCATCACAATGCTGCAAGACCCCTGTAATCAAAATGCTACATGACCCTTTTCATCAGAATGCTCCATGAGTATTGTCATCACAAGTCTCCATGGTCTTCTCATCACAATGCTCCAGGAACTTGTCATCACAATGCTCAATACACTTGTTATCACAATGCTCCCTGACACTTGTCATCAGTATGCTCCATTCACCCTGTCATGACACGTCTCCATGCCTTTTTCATCACAATGATCCATGCCATTTTAATCACAATGCTCCAAGACCCCTGTAATCACAATGCTCCATGCCCTTGTCATCATAATGCTCAATGATGCATGTCATCAGAATGCTCCATGGCCTTCTCATCACAATGCTCCATGCCCTTGTCATCACAATGCTCCAAGACCCCTGTAATCACAATGATCCATGTCCCTTTTCATCAAAATGCTCCATGAGACTTGTCATCACAAGTCTCCATTGTCTTCTCATCAAAGTGCTCCAGGAAATTGTCATCAAAATGCTCCGTGTTCCCTGTCATCACAATACTCCATGAACATTTTCAGCCCAATGCTCCATGACCCTTGTCATCACAATCATCCATGCCCTTGTCATCCCAATGCTCCATGACCCCTGTATTCACAATGCTCCGTGACGCTTGTCATCACAGGGCTCCATGACACCTGTCATCACAATGCTCCATGCCTTTGTCAGCAAAATACTATCTGACTTTGTCATTGCAATGCTGTATGCGCTTGTCATCACAATACTCCATTCCCATTGTCATCACAGTCCTCCATGAACCTTGGGATCACATTGCTTCATGCCCCTGTCATCACAATGCTCCATGCTCCTTGAAATCTAAATGATCCATGACCTCTGTCATCACAATGCTCCAAACCCTTGTGATCACAATGTTCCATAGCAGTTGTCATCACAATGCTCTAAGATGCCTGTCATCACATTACTCCATGCCTTTTTCATCACAATGCTCCATGACCTTTGTCATCACAATTCTCAATACACTTGTCATCACAATGCTCCCTGACACTTGTCTTCAGAATGCTCCTTGAACCCTTTGACGAAAATGCTCCATGACTTTTTCATCACAATGCCCATGCCGTTTTCATCACAATGATCCATGCCATTGTCATCAAAATACTCCACAAGCTTAACATCAGAATGCTCCATGACCCTTGTCATCACAATTCTCCATGCACTTGTCAGCACAATGCTCCCTGACCCTTGTCATCACAATGCTCCAAGCCATTGTCATCACAATGCTCCATTTCCATTGTCATCAGAATCCTCCATGACACTTGGCATCACAATGCTTCATGCAATTGTCATCACAATGGGCCATTACATATGTCATCACAATGCTCCCTGACACCTGTCTTCACAATACTGCATGACCTGGTCATCACAATGCTCCATGCCCTTGTCATCACAATGCGCCATTCCACACGCCATCGCAATAATCCATGAAACATATTAGACCAATGTTCCCTGCCCTTGTCATCACAATGCTCCATGCCCTTGTTATCACAATGCTCCATGACCCCTGTCAGCACAATGCTCCATGAATCGATTCATCACAATGCTTCATGACCTTTGTCATCACAATGGTCCATGCCCTCGTCATCCACTGTCTCTGTGACATATTTAACCACATTGCTCCATAAAATTTTCATCACAATGCTCTTTGACCCTTGTCATCACAATGCTCTATGCCTTCCTCAGCACAATGCTCCATGACCCTTGTCATCACAGTGCTCCATGCGCTTGTCAGCACAATGCACCATGACCCATGTCATCACAATGCACCCTGCGCTTGTCATCACAGTGCTCCACAATCTTGTCACCACAATGCTCCATAAAACTTGTCATCACAATTTTCCATGCACTTCTCATCAAAATGCTCTCTCACCACAGATATCACAATGTTACATCACTATTCATCACAATACTCCCTCACCACTGTCATCACAATGTTCCATGACTCCTGTCTTTGCAATGCTACATGCACTTATCATCACAAAGTTCGATGACCCCTGACATCACAATGTTCCATAAACCCTGTCATCAAAATATTCCATTACAATTTTCATCAAATTGCTCTATGACCCTGTCATCACAATGCTCCCTGCCCTTCTCATCACATTGCACCACCCCTTGTCATCAAATTGCTCCATGACCTTTGTCATCACAAAGCTCCATGACATTTGGCATCTCAATGCTCCATGCCATTGTCATCACAATGCTCCATGAACCCTCTAATCACAATGCTCCATGCCCCTTTGCATCTCAATGCTCCATGAACCCTGTCATCAAAATGCACCATGCCCATCATCATAATGCTTCAGGCTCTTGTCATCACAATGAAATCAAAATATTCGATGATCTATCTCATCACAATGCTCCAAATTCTTGTGATCACAATGTTCTATACCACTTATCATCACAACGCCCCATGACGCTCATCATCACAATTATCCATGCTCTTCTCATCACAGTGCTCCATGACCTTTGTCATCACAATGCTCTATAAACTTGTCATCACAATGCTCCCTGACACTTGTCATCAGTATGCTCCTGGAACCCTGTCATGACAAGGCTGCATACCATTTTCATAACAGTGATCCATGCCAATTTCATCACAATCCTCCAAGACACCAGTAATCACAATGCTCCATGCCCTTGTCATCACAATGCTCCAAGACCCCTGTAATCACAATACTCCATGCTCCTTTTCATCAGAATGCTCCATGAGACTTGTTATTACAAGGCTCCATGGTCTTCTCATCACAATGCTCCGGGAACTTATCACAGTGCTCCATTCCCTTGTCATCACAATGCTCCATGACCCCAGTCCTCACAATACTTCCTGAATATTTTCAGTCCAATTCTCCAGGAACTTCTCATCACAATTCTTCATGATCCCTATCATCACAATGCTCCATGACCACTGTCATCACAACGCTCCATGACCCCTGACAACACAGTGATCCGGGACTCTTGTCATCACAATGCGCCATTCCCTAGTCATCACAATGCTCCATGAACATTTTCAGCCCAATGCTCCATGACACTTGTCATCACAATGATCCATGGCCTTGCCATCCCTATGCTCCATGACCCCTGTAATCACAATGATCCGTGATGCTTCTCATCACAGTGCTCCATGACCCTTATCATCACAATGCTCCATGCCTGTGTCAGCAAAATGCTACATGACCTTGTCATCACAATGCTCCATTTGCTTGTCATCACAATACTCCATTACCATTGTCATCACAATCCTCCATGAACCTTGGGATCACATTGCTTCATGCCCTTGTCATCACAATGCTACATGCTCCTTGAAAACAAAATTATCCATGAATTCTATCATCACAATGCTCCAAACCCTTGTGATCACAATGTTCCATAACACTTGTCATCACAACGCTCCATGATGCCTGTCATCACAATACTCCATGCCCTTTTCGTCAAAATGCTCCATGATCTTTTTCATCACCATTCTCAATACACTTGTCATCACAATGTTCCCTGACACTTGTCGTCAGAATGCTCCTTGAAACCTGTCATGAAATGGCTTCATGCCTTTTTTATCACAATGCTCCATGCCCTTTTCATCGCAATGCTCCATGCCATTGTCGTCACAATACTCCACAAGCTTGTCATCAGAATGCTCCATGACACTTGTCATCACAATGCTCCATGGCCACTGTCATCACAATGCTCCATACCCCTTGTCATTACTGTGCTCCATGACGCTCGTCATCACAATTATCCATGGTTTTCTCATCACAATTCTCCACGCCCTTGTCATCAAAATGCTCCATGACCCTTGTCATCACAATGCTCCATGGCCACTCTCATCACAATGCTCCATTCCCCTTGTCATTACAGTGCTCCATGACGCTCGTCATCACAATTATCCATGGTCTTCTCATCACAAAGCTCCACGGTCTTGCCATCACAATGCTCCATGCCCTGGTCATCACAATGCTCCATGTCCCCTGTCATCACAATTCTCCTCGTTCTTGGCATCACTATGCTCCATGACACTTCTCATCACCGTGTTACATGATTTGTCATCACAATTCTGTATGCACTTTTCATCACAATGCTCCATGACCCCTGTCATAGGAAGCTCCATGTGCTTCTCATCACAATGCTTCATGAACTTGTCATCAAAATTCTCAATGGTCCTTGTCATCACAATGCTCCATGCCCTTGTCATCACAATGCTCCATGTCCATTGTCATCACAATGCTCCAAGCGCTTGTCATCACAATGCTCCATTACATTTGTCATCACAATCCTCCATGACACTTGGCATCACAATATTCCATTCCATTGTCATCGCAATGGACCATGACATATGTCATCACAATGCTCCCTGAGACCTGTCTTCAAAATACTCCATGACCTTCTCATCACAATGCTCCATGCCTTTGTCATCACATTGCACCATGCCCACTTTCATCACAATATTCCACGAAACATGTCAGGCCAATGCTCCATGCCCCTGTCATCACAATGCTCATTGCCTTTTCATCACAAAGCTCTATGACCCCTGTCATCACAATGCTCCGTGACTCCAGTCATCACAATGCTTCATGACCTTTGTCATCACAATGGTCCATGCCATCGTCATCACTAGGCTCTGTGCCCTTTGTCACTAAAATGTTCCATGAAATTTTCATCACAATGCTCGGTGACCATTGTCATCACATTGCTCCATGGCCCATGTCATCACAATGTGCCATGTGCTTGTCATCACAGTGCTCCACAAGCTTGTCATCACAATACTCCATAAAACTTGTCCTCACAATGCTCCATGCATTTCTTATCAAAATGCTCTCTCACGAATGATATCAAAATGTTCCCTCACTAGTCATCACAATACACCCACTCCCCTGTCATCACAATGGTCCACAACACTGTCATGAAAATGTTCCATGACTCCTGACATCACAGTGTTCCAAAACCCCTGTCATCAAAATGTTCCATGACACTTTTCATCAAATTGCTCCATGACCCTGTCATCACAATGCTCCCTGCCCATCACAAGAGAATGCACCACACCCTTGTCATCAAAATGCTCCATGACATTTGTCATCACAAAACTCCATGACCCTTGGCATCACAATGCTCCATGCCATTGTCATCACAAGGCTCCAAAAATCTCTCATCACATTGTTCAAAGCCCTTGTCATCACACGATCCATGATGCATTTCATCACAATGCTCGATGCCATTCTTCTCACAATGCTCCATGCGCTTCTCATTACAATCCTCCATGAACCATGTATCACAGTGTTCCGTGCCCTTGTTATCACAATGCTCCTTGCCCCCTCTCATCACAATAATCCATGAAACATTTCAGACCAATGTCCCATGCCCTTTTCATCACAATGATCCAAGACTCCTGTAATCATAATGCTCCATGCCCCTTTTCATCTCAATGCTCCATGAACGCTGTCATCACAATGCACCAAATGCGCATCATCATAATGCTTCATGCTATTGTCATCACAATGAAATCAAAATGCTCTATGACCTCTGTCATCACAATGCTCCAAATCCTTGTGATCACAATATTCCATAACACCTATCATCAGAGCTCCACATAACGCTCGTCATCACAAGTATCCATGGTCTTCTAATCACAGTGCTCCATGACATTTGTCATCACAGTGCTCAATACCCTTGTCATCACAATGGTCCCTGACACTTGTCATCAGTATGCTCCTTGAACCCTGTCATGACAAGGCTCCATGCCTTTTTCATCACAATGTTACATGCCCTTTCCCTCACAGTGCTCCAAGGCCCCTGTAATCACAATGTTCCATGCCCTTGTCTTCACAAAGCTCCATGATGCATGTCATCAGAACGCTCCATGACATTCTCATCCCATTGTTCACTGCCCTTGTCATCACTATGCTCCAAGAGCCCTGAAATCACAATGTTCCATGCCCTTGTCTTCACAAAGCTCCATGATGCATGTCATCAGAACGCTCCATGACATTCGCATCCCAATGTTCCATGCCCTTGTCATCACAATGCTCATTGCCTTTTCATCACAATGCTCCTTGACCCCTGTCATCACAATACTCCATGAACATTTTCAGCCCAATGCTCCATGACGTTCTCATCACAATGTTCCATGACCTCTGTCATCACAATGCTCCATGACCACTGATATCACAACGCTCCATGAACCCTGACAACACAATGATCTGGGAACCTTGTCATCAAAATGCTCCATGCCCTTGTCATTCCAATGCTCCATGAACCCTGTAATCACAATGCTCCATGACGCTTGTCATCACAGTGCTCCATGAACCTTGTCATCACAATGTCTTTGACAGCAAAATGATACATAATCTTGTCATCACAATGCTCCATGCGCTTGTCATCACAATCCTCCATGACCCTTGGGATCATATTGCTTTATGCCCTTGTCACCTCTATCTTGCCTTTCTGGTTTTTACAGATTTTCAGGTGTCCTTTTTGAATGGTGGGAAGTGACAATTCTTTGTAGTGTGGATTTGCATTGCGCGCTTGCTTGACTGGCCAAAAAGGGCCTATGCCTTTTCTCCTGAATATATTCAGGAGAAAATTCATATGCTGTTTTTGGCCAAGTGCATCATTCTCGAAGTTGTGATGCCTTTCCTGTGCTTTAAAGGCGATTCCAATTTACCTCTTGAAATATGTTTTGTGCAATTCTGCCTCATTTTCAAGTCCGCTTTGTTGCCTTCCCTCAACAGATTTTTGGAAGAGAGTAGTCCTTTATAACTCTGCAGGTTTTTGATTTGCTTTGCCCCTGAGCTCCAATTTTCAAATCCCATTTTTGGGAGCTGACTGCAAATCCACAATTTTGCTTCAGGAACTATACTGGTTCCAGGGGTGGCTATACTGGTTCCCTGTGGGTGGCTGAGGCTTTGGTTAATTCTTCTTCCTGACGGGAATTTAGAGTGACATGTGTCCGTCCAAAGGCTTACATCTACTCTCTGATTTGTTCTCCCTCTTTCCTTTCATCCTCTGCACAATTAGCAAACTGTGCGAACCAGGAGGTTATAGGGGATGACTCTCCTAAGTTGGGAGATTGATAGTAAAGTTGTTGGAATGCCAAACTGTAGCACAAGGAGAGGAAAAAGTAGCAGACTTTCAGAAGCCTTTCGCCATCACAGGGTGTCCATTCTCTAGGTTTCCCATACATGTTATAACTGTAGTGATATTCCCTTCTACCTGGAAATTTGGGACCCATGGAATGGTGGCATGCATTACTACTTTAAAGGGTCTGCATTTTCTCTCCCAATCTCACCAGTCCTCTCAGTCCCAAGTGTGCAGCCTTATGTCTCATCCAGCTGTCTTTGCAGATAGGGTCATTCTAGGTTTCATCAGAACCCCTGAAGGAATTGTGTAAGAATTACGCTGTTTTTTGTTTTGTTTTTGAAATTCATTTTTATAATGGGGTTGAGCTGATTTTCACTGACGTGTTTATGCCGGTCTAGACACACTTGATTCCCTTACAGAGGCATATCAGTACATAGGTTTTAAGATTCTTACTAATCAGATATATTCCTCTGTGGGGAATAGGGGTTTTGAGTCCCGTTCACTGAGGAAGGTGTAGGTCTTGTCTATTCTGTATTTGGTTTATGGAATGGTACCTGTGCTAATATCAAACTCTGGTTTTATGCATCACCCCACCTCTCCTTTCCCCTTAAGGAGGCATAAGAGTGTTTTCTAAATGTGAGACGCTGGTCTCTTTCCTAATTCAGTTCATGTGTTGTGATGTTGACATTCCCTCTGTAAGTGATATCTTATGATAAGATTCTTTTTCTGTGTGACTAATTTCCCTTAGAATCATCATACCTAAATCCTCTCATTATGCTGCTACTGGCCTTATGACATTGATTTCACGTCTGAGTGATATTCCATTGTACAAAATTACCACAAGTTCTTTATGCATTTCTCTTTTTCCTGGGATACTTTAGGTGTACCGAAGTTGAGGTTCTTGTATGCAGAGCAGCCCTAAACTTTGGGGTGCCTGTGTCTTGTTGATATTTAGTCTTCCCAAGTTATATGTCCATGAGTTGAAGTCCCCTTTGCTCGGGGGCTTTGTATTTTAGATGTTTTAGGAAACAGCATACACTTCTTCAGAGTAGCTCTTGGATATTTATACCCCACCCATCAGCGTGACTAGTCTCCCTGTTTTCCATGGCCTCTCCTGCATTTTTGATTTGTACACATTTTTTGGATGGACTTTCTGAGCAGTGGAAATTGAGACTTCTTTATTGTGCGGATTTGCATTTCCCTCTTGCTTGGTTGGCCAAAAACTCTGTATGTGTTTTTTTCCTGAAGATATTCACGAAACAAACGCATACACCCTTTTGCCCAACTGCATCATTTTAGAAATTCTGCTGCTTTTCATATGCTTTAAATGTGAGTACAATCTACCTTTTGAAAAATGTTTCCTGCAATTCTGCCTCTCATTCAGAACCTCTTCGTTGCCTTACCTGAATATATTTTTGGACGTTGGTTATCATTTATATCTTTGCAGGTCTTTGAATTGTCTGCTCCTGAGCTCCATTTTGCAACTCGCATTTTTTGTGAGCTGGCCGCCAAACCATTGGATTGATTCCGGCCCTATTCTGGTTCTGGGGAGGCAGGCTGAGCCTTTGGTTAATTCTTCTTCCTAAAGGGATATTAGAGTGACATGTGCCTGTCAAAACTCCTACAGCTAATCTCTCTCTGGTTCCTCCTCTTCCCATTTATCCACTTCAAAAATAGCAAACTGTGTGAAACAGGAGGTTAAAGGTGCTGATTCTCCAAGTGGGGAGATTGTTAGTAATGTGGCTGGAATGGCGAACCCCAGCACCAGGAGATCAAAAATGAGGTGCATTTTAGACACCTCTCCTGAGCACACGGTGTACATTCATCTCGGTTTCCCAGGCAGGTTTTCCCTGTCAGAAGATTCCCTTGAAAGTGCAGATTTGGGACCCATGGAATGGGTACCAGGCAGTATTACTTTAAAAGGTCTGTATTTCCTCACCCAGCCTCTCTAACATCTCTCAGCGTGCATAGCTGCCAGCCTTATATATCATCCTGCTGTGGGTCTACATGTGTTCAAATCATGTTACATCGTATCCCTTCATCAAAAGTTGTAAGAATTTTTGTCTGTCTCACTGTTTTTATAAATATTTTTAAATTTATTTTTATATTGGTTACAGCTGATTTTCAAAGCTCTGTTTTTTGCTGCTGTACATCCACTTGATTCATGTACTGTGTGACAACAATAAATTCTTTCTCAGATGCCTACGAGTCATATGTATTATTTTCCAGTGACTTGAGTGGACTGAGTGCAGTTCTTTGAGGTACCGTGTAGGCCTTGCCAGTTATTCAATTTGGTACTTGGAATGGTATATTTGCTAATTTCAACCTCCTGGATAATACCTCACCATTCCCCACCTTTCCCATTTAGCAGCCTTATGTCTATTTTCTACATATTTGACTATGTTTCTGTTTTGTAGTTTATTTCATGTGTAGCCATTTTTGATTCCACCTTTAAGTGACATCTTATGATATGTGTCTTTTTCTTTCTGACATGTGTCACTTAGAATGATCGTATGTAACTCCTCCAGAGTTGTTCCAACTGGCCTTATTTCATTGATTTCTGGATGAGTAATATTCCACTCTACATAAGTACCCCATCTCTTTTATCCATTTGATCCTTCCGGGGACATTTAGGTTATATCCAAGTGGAGGCCCTTTTTAACAGAGAGGTGGTAAACGTTGGAGTGCCTGTTTTCTGTCATTTTTTGTTTTTCCCAAGGTATACGCCCATGAGTGCAAGTGCCCTATGCTCTGCAGCTCAGTTTTCAGATGTTTTAGCAAACACAGTACACTTCTCCAGAGTGGCCGTTGGCAAATTACATTTCCACTATCAGCCTCACAGGGCTCCCTTTTCTCCTCACCCTGTCCTGCATTTCTGGTGTTTACACTTTATGTGGATGGCCCTTCTGACTGATGTGAAGTGATGCATTTTGTAGTATTGATTTCCAGTGCCCACCTGTTTGGTTGGATAAAAAGTGTGTATGGCCTTTACTTGAATATATTCAGAAAAAAATGCATACGCCCTTTTGGGCCAAGTGCATCATTGGCGATGTTCAGCCCCTTTTCTTGTGCTTTAATGGGGAGTCCTTTCTACCTCTTCAAATCTGTTTCCTGCCACTCTCCCTTGCTTACAAGTCATTTTCTGTTACTTACCTCAAGACATTTTTCGACAATAGATATTTTCAACTCTGCAGTTTCATGAATTTTATTGCCCCCGAGTTCCATTTTTCAACTTGTGTTTTTGGAAACTGGACACAAAACAGCGGGATTTCCTCTAGCCCTATTCTGTTTCCATGGGCAATTATAGCCTTTGATGAATTTGTCTTCCAGATAGGAAATTAGAGTGGCATTTGCCTGTCTGAACAACTAAGACATGTCTCTAAATTTTTCTCATCCTTCCGCTTCATCCTCTGGACAAATTCCAAACTGTGTGCAACAGGATGTTGACGGTGCCGATATCCCCAAGTAAGGAGATTGTCAGGAAAGATGCTGGAGGGGTGAACCCATGCACCAGGCGATGAGGAGATGAGGTGCCTTTTCCAAACTCTTTCCGATCAAACGGTGTACCATCCTCTAGGTGTGACAGGCATGTTTTAGCTGTAGGAAGGGTCCCGTGCATGGAAGGAGAACACCAGGGATTTTTCCAAATCAGTGCCTCCCCGAACCCCAAACTGGGGAATTTTTAAGCTACGGCTACACGTATGTCCATTAAGGGCCTTGGGAAATAGGCAGAGCCCAAACTTTAGATGATTGAAATCTTCAGGTTCAGAAGCGCTCACCATCGGCCTTGCTTAGCTTACATTTTATCTGTCATTGATAGATGATGTCAATAAAAATATCGATTCTTTTTCAGATTATTTCCCCTTATAGGTTATTGCAAAATATTCAGTGTAGTTCCCTGTGCTATACAGTAGTTCCTTGTTGATGATCTATTTTATACATAGCAGTGTGTATGTGTTAATCCCAAACTGTTAATTTATCCCTTTTCCGACCTTTCCCGTTTGGTAATAATAAATTATAAGATTTTATATTTCTCAGGAATGGGGGAGCTGAAAGAGAGGTATCCTTTTCAATGGAAAAGCATTCAAAACAAGATTGAAGCTTCAGCCAAGAGTATTCGATATACAACCATGGAAATAAATCACTTCATTTCTCTAATGTTGACCTGACAAATAAGACAGACGTCTTCACTGAACTTGCTTATAGTAAAGTGATGGAATTATCAAATGTAAGTCTTAGAAAAATCTTATTTTACCCGAGCATTATACACTGCTCTATGTTAACTACAGTTTGGCTCACACATCTGTTCATTGAAGTTACAATGTTCTCAATTTCTGTTACTGATCCTCCAGAGTGTACCCCAACAGGAGTCCCCGAGCCCAGTGTCATTGGAGCCAACAGATCAAGACTGAGTTTGGTTCAGAAGCAAAGGAAACATTATTTTGAAAAACGAATGGAGAGGTGAGAGCGTGCACTCCCCCACGGGCTGTGGGCTGGGCTACTGTGTAGGGATCCCGGCAGCGTCAGTGGGAGTTAGGGGATGGAGCTCTCGAAGGCTGGGTTGGCTGCAGCTCAGGCTCTATGCCGTGGAGTCTGCATGGGACTCCGCTAGCTGAGGTGTCGACCCAGCCATTCTGCACTAGGAAATCGGGTCTGAAGTGCTGGGTGTGGCACCTCTGCATGCGGAACCCTAGGAGCACATGAAATTACACAAAGCACAAAGGAAAAACAGCTTAGACTTTATTTTATTGCCCAGATTCTCTTTTTATCTCCCAGGAATTTTTAATGAACATTGCCAGAGACGAACACCTCCTCTGCATTTTGTTCCATTCCTCATTCTTGGGGTGTTGAGGGTGCAGACCCCTCTTTTGTAACTGCTTTATGCTGTGGTGGCCGCCCTGATAGCTGGGGGAGGGGCAAAACGTCTCCCCACCAGCCTCCAGGTGAGGTTGATTGTTCCAAAGCCTCCTGCCTCACTTCTCGTCCGCCTGAGCACCAGCATTGGAAGTGTTATAGATTCTAATGACCTTTAAGGGTCCAGGAAAGAGATGCGCAAAGATGCTGTGGTGGCAGGTTTCACCCCACCCCACATTTGTTCGCTGACCTTAGGCTGACGGTTTTTGCCAGTCTAGATGCTCTGACCAGTAGTCTGTGCTTTCTTTAATTAGGTCCCTGAATTAATGTACAAACAGCACCATGTGTCAGAGCCCTGCCCGCGCAACAACCAGACACTCCAGGGTCAGTGGTGATCCAGGACCATGACGTCCACTGAGTCAACGGCCTTTAGAAGTAGCCAGCAGTCCAGCCGGTCATATTGGCCACCATCACCACAGTGTCTGTAGGGTTTTCTATGGTGAAAGCGTGATATACTTTTCCCCCGCCAAGCTTATTAGCTCCCCTCTGGGTGCAGTAAATCCTGCAAGCAGTAGTCTGCTCTTTCGGGGCCCAGTCTTGTTGTTTTCTGAGAGAAACTCCAGGTCAAGTGATGGTCACACAAGTCATCTTGGGGGCCCGATGCACCCATTTGTCTCTCTGGAGGTTGGAGTTGGAAGGCCTCCTCACTCGAGGTCAGTGTGTCCACAGAGCGACCCCTGCAACTTCAGGGCATGATGGGTGGTTAGGATCACGACGTGGGGTCCTTTTCCCTTAGGAGGGAGCTGGCCTTGCGGGCTGCTGTTTTCTAGCTTTTTAGATACCCCAGTATCCTGGCCTGATGAGTTGGTGGGCAAAGCCCTTGGGGACCATAGTTTATCATACCTGAAGGGCA
This sequence comes from Mesoplodon mirus, assembly GCF_964341445.2. Taxonomy (NCBI): domain Eukaryota; kingdom Metazoa; phylum Chordata; class Mammalia; order Artiodactyla; family Ziphiidae; genus Mesoplodon; species Mesoplodon mirus. The sequence continues at coordinate 198,863 of NW_028295198.1, forward strand.
TTCTTGTGTTGCTCCATTTCAAGTGGTCCCAGTTTTTGCACTAAGTCTCCAAGGGTGATTAACCATTGACCGGGTATGTAAAGGACAAAGGGTTTAGCTAAATTAGTGAGTTCCTGGGCAAGGATCTGAATTGACTGCTCTTTCCATTCTTGAAAGGCTGCTTCTGGATTCTATTCAAAAGGATCATCATCTTTTCGTGTCAGTGTTTCATGTAGAGGCCCAGCTATTAGACTGTAGTTAGGGATCCAGATGCAGAAAACCTTGGCCTCCCCAGGAACCCCTAAGCTGTCTTCTAGATTTAGAAGAGGTAAGGCTGCAAATGGCTTCTTCCCTATCCTGGGATGCGTTTCTCCGAATATCTGTGAGAATGAAGCCCAGGCATGTCACCTGAGCCTGGGATATTTGAGCCTTTTTCTTGGACACCTTCTATCCTTTCTTGGCGAGGTAGTACAGAGGCGTCTTTAGTAGGCCTGGCGATCAGAATGTCATCTGCATATTGAAGGAGGGTTCCCTTTTACAGAGGTAGAACTTTTAGGTCTTTAGAGGACATTTCCCCAATGATGGTGTGGGGATTTTTGAACCATTGGGGCAGGACGGCCCAGCATTATTGCTTGTGTTGCATGTTGTGTCCTGCCACTCACAAGCCAAAAATTCTTGTGACTCTGTGATGAATGGAATACAGAAGAAGGCATCATTGAAGTGTAATACAGAATGCCATGGCCTGGTGGATGGTAGAATGAGCAGCAGGGTGTAGGAAATAGGAGCTACTGGATGTATATCCTCGGTGGCTTCACTGACTGTCCTGATATCCTTTACCAGGTCTCCAGCAGCCCATGGGGCTCTCGTGGTCAGGCCAATCCCAGGATATGGAGCTCACCTGGGCTGCATCCCGCACCCCACAGCCCACGGGGCTCTCGTGTTCAAGTCCCTCCCTGGGTACGGAGCTCACCTGTGCAGCTACCCAGCAGCCCATGGGGCTCTCATAGTCAGGCCCTTCCCAGGATACGTAACTCCCCTGGGCAGGTACCCCAGCAGGGCTGGACACACAGGAACTGTGCACATAGCCCACCTTGCAGAGAAACCCCAGCTCACCTGTCGCTCACAGCTGACACAGAACACCTCAGAGCAGGACTTGAACTAACAAACAGCAGCTCTGACAGGTCTGTGACCCTGGCTATCACTCTGTGCAGCCTCTCTCTGCCTGGTCTTCCAGACACTTCCACTGCAGCCAGGGCACCAGGCCTCTGTCTCCACCCACCATCACTCCTCTCCCTGACTCCTGGGTTCCTCTCATTAGGATAGGGTCTTCTTGAAGTTGTTTTCCACTCATGGACCAGATAAAATGATAAGAAAACAAGCCACAGCTGCAGCCCCTTGTCTAGCCTGACTCTCAAGAGCCCACACCTGTTCCTTGGGACTGGCCCGTTTAGCAAGGTTCATTTTCTGCAACTGTGAGCCCCTGAGGGGTGAGGATTGGCTGATTTGGGCAGCCTGACACTGCCTGCCAAACCCCCCCACAGGTGTGCCTGGGTTGAGGTCAATATAAACACCTCTCCAGTCAGGAAGAGCCCCTGTAGCTGTGCCTGACGCCATATTCTCTGCCCCATCAGCAGTTTCGGGGCTGGGGTGGTGGGATGGAGTGAGGGGCCGTGGCTTTGTGGGTGGCCCAGTGTGATTTGGGCTCTGCTGGACTTTCTGCAGCAGTTGCCAGCTGCCACCTGCTAAAGAAGAGAATGTGTCACCCATACCTGCCACTGGAATTTCTCCCCAGTCAGAGGTGAGGAAGTAAAAAAGCAGTGGGGGCCGTGGCAGGAGGGGTATCTCAGGCAGGGAAATGGAAAGATTGCAGAAGAGCATCTGGGGCCAGGACCATCCTGGCTGGCCTGCAGGCACCAAGTCGGCCTGTGTGCTCTTGCTAGTGTGGCTCCACAGCCCTTCCTCTAGGCTTGCAAGTGCTTGTACATATTCAGTTGTTTTACCTGGAAAGAGTGGGAAGAGTTCAGCTGCAGCAGGACTTGGGCTCAGCTCACATTTACTCACAGACGCCTCGACACATTCCCCCAGCTTTGCAATGAGGATGCTCCTTGTGGGGGGGAGCACTGCTGACTGCATGGGAGACGATTTCCCACCTCTGACCAACTTAAGAATTTTTTACCACTGGAGCAAGTGCCCTGATACGATTATCCTTTCTATAACTGGTGAGTTCTGTTTGTTTGTTTTTTTTTTCTATTTTTCTTTTTGGTTCAAGTTAGATTTTATTTATTCCTCTTTTTTTTTTAATTTGGAGATATATACATGGAAATAATGCATTAATATAAAGACGTCTATGTGAAGGGAAAAACTTTTTTTCTGTTTTATTTTATTAAATGTTATTTATTTAGTTTTTTTTAATTTATTTCTTTTATACAGCAAGTTCTTATTAGATATCTATTTCATACATATAAGTGTGCACATGTGAATCCCAGTCTCCCAATTCATCCCACCACCACCCTCACATGGCGTTCCCTCCTTGGTGTCCATATGTTTGTTCTCTACATCTGTGTCTCTATCTCTGCCCTGCACACTGGTTTATCTGTACCATTTTTCTAGGTTCCACATATATGCATTAATATACAATATTTGTTTTTCTCTTTCTGACTTACTTCACTCTGTATGACAGTCTCTAGATCCATCGAGGTCTCTACAAATGACCCAATTTCATTCCTATGTATGGCTGAGTAATATTCCGTTGTATATATGCACCACGTCTTTATCCATTCGTCTGTCTGTGGGCACTTAGGTTGCTTTCATTACCTGTCTATTGTAAATAGTGCTGCAGTGAACATTGTGGTGAATGTGTCTTTTTGATTTATTGTTTTCTCTGGGTATATGCCCAGTAGTGGGATTGCTGGATTATATGGTAATTCTATTTTTAGTTTTTTTAAGGAACCTCCATACTGTTCTCCATAGAGACTGTATCGATTTACATTCCCAACAATAGTGGAAGAAGGTTCCTTTTCTCCACACCCTCTCCAGCATTTGTTGTTTGTAGATTTTCTGGTGATGCCCATTCTAACAGGTGTGACGTGATACCTCATTGTAGTTTCGATTTCCATTTCTCTAATAATTAGTGATGTTCAGCAGATTTTCATGTGCGTACTGGCCATCTCTATGTCTTCTTGGAAGAAATGTCTATTTAGATCTTCCATTTTTGTATTGGATTGTTTGTTTTATTAATATTGAGCTGCATGAGCTGTTTATATATATTGGAGATTAATCATTTGTCCATTGATTCGTTTGCAAATATTTTCTGCCATTCTGAGGGTTGTCTTTTCGTCTTGTTTGTAGTTTCCTTTGCTTGGCAAAAGCTTTTACGTTTCTTTAGGTCCCATCTGTTTAGTTTTCTTTTTTATTTCATTACTATAGGAGGTGGATCAAAAAAGATCTTGCTGTGATTTACGTCAGAGTACCCTTCGTAAGTTTTCCTCTCATAGTTTTATACTGTCTGGTCTTACATTAAGGTCTCTAATCCATTTTGAATATATTTTTATGTATGGTGTTGGGGAGTGTTCTAATTTCATTCTTTTACATGTAGCTCTCCATATTTCCCAGCACCAATGATTGAAGAGACTGTCTTATCTCCATTGTATAGTCTTGTCTCCTTTCTCATAGATTCGTTGACCATAGGTGTGTAGGTTTATCCTTGGGGTTTCTTTCCTTTTTTTTTTTTTTCCTTTTACACATTTATTGGAGTATAATTGCTTTACAATGGAGTGTTCGTTTCTGCTGTATAACAAAGTGAATCAGCTATACATATACAAATATCACCAGATCCCCTCCCTCTTGCATCTCCCTCCCACACTCCATATCCCACCCCTTTATGTGGTCACAAAGCACCGAGCTGATCTCCCTGTTCTATGTGGCTGCTTCCCAGTAACTATCGGTGTTACATTTGGTAATGTATTTATGTCCATGCCACTCTCTCACTTCGTCCCAGCTTACCCATCCCCCTTCCGGTGTCCTCAAGTCCTTTCTCTATGTCTGTGTCCTTAATCCTGTCCTGCCACTAGGTTCTTCAAAATCTTTTTTTTTCTTCATTAGATTCCATATATCTCTGTTAACATACAGTATTTGTTTTTCCCTTTCAGACTTACTTCACTGTGTAGGACAGATTCTAAGTCCATCCACCTCAGTACAAATAACTCAGTTTTGCTTCTTTTTATGGCTGAGTAATATTCCATTGTATATATGTGCCAGATCTTCTTTATCCATTCATCTGTCGATGGACACTTAGGTTGCTTCCATGTCCTGGCTAATGCAAATAGAGCTGCAATGAACATTTTTGTACATAACTCTTTTTGAATTATGGTTTTCGCAAGGCAAATGCCCAGTACTTGGATTGTTGTGTCGTATGGTACTTCTATTGTTAGTTATTTAAAGGAACCTCCGTACTGTTCTCCCTAGTGCCCATATCAATTTACATTCCCACCCACAGTGCAAGTGTGTTCCATTTTCTCCAATAAAGGCCTCTCCAGCATTTATTGTTTTGTAGATTTTTTTGATGATTGCCACTCTGACTGCTGTGAGGTGATACCTCAGGGTAGTTTTGATTTGCATTTCTCTAATGATTAGTGATGTTCAGCATTCTTTCATGTGTTTCTTGGTAATCTGTATATCTTCTTTGGATAAATGTCTATTTAGGTCTTCTGCCCGTTTTTGGATTGGGTTGTTTGTTTTTGTGATATTGAGCTACATGAGGTGCTTGTAAAGTTTGGAGATTAATCCTTTGTCAATTGCTTCATTTGAAAATATTTTCTCCCATTCTGAGGGTTGTTTTTGCATCTTGTTTATGTTTTCCTGTACTGTGTAAAAGCTTTAAAGTTTCATTAGGTCCCATTTGTTGATTTCTGTTTTTATTTCCATTTCTCTAGGAGGTGGGTCCAAAAGGATCTTGCTGTGATTTATGTCATAGAGTGTTCTGCCTATGGTTTCCTCTAAGTGTTTTATAGTGTCTGGTCTTATATTTAGATCTCTAATCAATTTAGAGTTTATTTTTGTGTATGGTGTTATGGAGTGTTCTAATTTCATTCTTTTATGTGGAGGGGTCCAGTTTTCCCAGCACCAATTACTGAAGAGACTGTCTTTTCTCCATTGTATATCCTTAGCTCCTTTGTCATAGATGAGATAGCCATAGGTATGTAGGTTTATCTCTGGGCTTTCTGTCCTGTTCCATTGATCTGTGTTTATGCCAATCTACATACACTTGATTCCATTATGGAGACATATAAATACATAGGTTTCAAGGTTATTACCAGTCAGATATATTCCTCTTCAGTGAATAGGGTGTTTTGTGTCCAGTTCATTGAGAAAGGAGTAGGTCTTGTCTATTACATATTTGGTATATGGAATGGGATCTGTGCTAATTTCAAACTCTGCTTTTACACATCACCCCACGTCAGCTTTCCCCTTATGGAGGCATAAGTGTGTTTTCTAAATGTGTAACTCTGTTCTCTTTTGAAATTCAGTTCATGTGTAGCCATGTTTACATTTCCTCTATAAGTGATATATTACAATAAGTTTCTTTTTCTTTGTGGCTCATTGCACTTAGCATCATCGTACCTAAAGTCACTCATTAAGCTGCTATTGGCCTTATGACATTGATTTTATGTCTAAGTGACATTCCATTGCATATAAGTACCACAACATCTATATCTATTTTTTTTTCCTTTCCTGGGATATTTAAAGTGTACTGAAGTCGAGGTTCTTGTAAACAGAGCAGCCCTAAAGTTTGGGCTGGCTGTGTGTTGTGGATTTTTAGTTTTCCCAAAATACACGCCCATGAGTGGAAGTGTGCTATGCTCTGTAGCTCTGTTTTAGAAAACAACATACAGTTCTCCAGAGAGGCTGTTGGCAATTTACATCCTGTCCATCGGCGTAACCAGACTCCCTTTTCTCCATGGCCTGTCCTGCATTTGTGGCTTTTACACTATTTGTGGATGGCCCTTTTGACTGGAGGTAAGGGACACTTCTCTGTAGTGTGGATTTGCAATGCATGATGGCTTGCTTGGCCAAAAAGGGCATATGCATTTTTTCCCGAATATATTCAGGAAAATACACATAGTCCCTTTTCAGCCAAGGGCAACATTGTCGAAATTCTGTCGCTTTTCATGTGCTTTAAAGACGACTCCAATCTACCTCTTGAAATCTGTTTCCTTCAATTCTGCCTTGCATTCAAATCCTCTTCACTGCCTTTCCTCAATATATTTCTGGATGATAGTTGTCCTTTATAACTCTGCAAGTTTGTGAATTGCTGTGCCCCTGATTTCCATTTTTCAACTCGCCTCTTTGTGAGCTGGCTGCAATACCGCAGGATGGCTTTAGGCCCTAGTCTGGTTCCAGGGCTTCAGGCTGAGCCTTTGGTTAATTATTCTTCCTGATGGGAAACTAGAGTGACATGTGCCCATCCAAACACCTACAGCTAATCTCTCATTTATTTCCCCTCTTCCTGTTCATCCTCTGCACAATTTGCAAACTGTGCATAACTGGAGGGTAAAGGCACTGACACTCCAAGTGGGGAGATTTTGAGTAATGCAGATGGAATGGCGAAGCCGAGCACGACAAAAGGAAAAATGAGGTACCTTTTAGAAACCTTTCCCAATTACACAGTGTACCATCCACTGGGTTTCCCATGCATGTTTTAACTGTAGGAAGATTCCCTTAAACCTGGAGAGTTGGGACCACTAGAATGGGTAGCACACAGTATTGCTCCAAGTGGTGTTCTTTTTTTTTTTTTTTTTTTTTTTGCGGTACGCAGGCCTCTCACTGCTGTGGCCTCTCCCGTTGCAGAGCACAGGCTCCGGACGCGCAGGCTCAAGCTCAGCGGCCATGGCTCACGGGCCCAGCCACTCCACGGCATGTGGGATCTTCCCGGACTGGGGCACAAACCCTTGTCCCCTGCATCGGCAGGGGGACATTCAACCACTGCGCCACAAGGGAAGCCCTAAGTGGTGTTCTTTTGTTCACACAACCTCAGAAATCTTGTCAGCCCCAAGTGTCCAGTCTTATGTCTCATCCAGCTGTGGGAGTAAAGGTGGTCAATCTAGCTTGCATCACAGGCCCTGAACGTAATTTTTAAGACTTTCTCTCTGTTTTTGCATTTTGATTTTGAAATTTATTTTTATAAGTGGGTTTAACTGAATTTCAGTGCTGTGTTCATGCCGTTATACACACACATGATTCCTTTATGGAGACATGAGAATACATATGTTTTAAAATACATAGAGTCAGACATATTCCTCTGCAATGAATAGGGGGTGTTGAGTCCAGTTCATTGTGCCGGGAGTAGGTGTTGTCTATTACATACATGGTTTATATAACGATATCTGTGCTAATTTAAAACTGTGGTTTTATGCATCACCCCGCCTCGGCTTCCCTCTTAAGCAGTCAAAAGATGTTTCCTAAATGTGTGACTCTGTTGTGTTTCTCATTCAGTTCATGTGTAGTCATGTGTACATTCCCGCTATGAGTGATATCTTATGATAAGATTAGTTACTCTGTAATCTTTCCTAACTCAGTTCATGTGTAGCCATGTTTACAGGACCATCATAAGTGATATCTTATGATAAGTTTCTTTTTCTGTGTGACTTATTTCACTTAGAATCATCGTACCTGAATCCACTCATTTTGTTGCTACTGGGCTTATGACATTGATTTCATGGCTGAGGGATATTCCATCGTACGTAAGTACCACAATTTTTTGAACAATTTTTAACTTTCCTGGGACATTTAAGGTGTACCCAAGTTGAGGTTCTTGTAAGCAGTGCATCCCTAAATTTTGGGGTGGCTCTGTCTTATTGATTTTCAGTTTTCCCAAGGTATATTCCCTAGACTGGAAGTGCCCTTGGCTATGTAGCTCTGTTGTTTACATGTTTTAGGGAACACAATGCACTCCTCCAGAGAGGCAGTTGCCAACTTACATCCCGCCCAACAGCATAAGAAGCCTCCCTTTTCTCCAGGTCCTCTCTTGCCTTTCTGGTTTTTACACATTTTTCCGATGTCCCTTTTGACCGGTGGGAAGGGATATTTCCTTGTACTGCAGATTTGCCTTGCCCGCTTGCTAGCTTGGCCAAAAAGGGCGTATGCATTTTCTCCTGAATATATTCAGGAGAAAACGAATACACCATTTTTGGACAAGTGCATCATTGTCGAAGTTGTGCCCCTCTTGCTGTGCTTGAAAGGTGATTCCAACGTACCTCTTGAAATCTGTTTACTGCGATTCTGCCTCGCTTTCAAGTCCACCTCGTTGCCTTCCTTCAAACAATTTTTGGCCGATAGCTGTCCTTTATTACTCTGCCAGTTTGTGAAGTGCTGTGCCCCTGAGCTCCATTTATCAAATCGTTTTTTGTGAGCTGACCACAAGTCCAAAATTTCGGTTCAGGACCTATACTGGTTTCCGGCAGCAGGATGAGTCTGTGGTTAATTATTCTTCCTGCCCGGCAATTAGAGTCACATGTGCCCGTCCAAATGCCTAACAGCTACTCTCTCATTGGTTCTCCCTGGTCCCTTTCATCCTCTGCCAAATTGGCAATCTGTGTTATCCAGGAGGTTAAAGGGTCTGTCTCTCCAAGTTGGGAGATTGATAGTAAATCAGTTGGAAAGTAAAACCGGAGAACCAGGAGAGGGACTATTCATTGAGTTTTAGAGACCATTCGTATTCACAGTGTGTCCATTCTCTAGGTTTCCCGTACATGTTATAGCTGTAGTAATATTCCCTTCAACCTGGAGAGTTTGGAACCATGGAATGGAGGCCACGCATTATTGCTTTAAGTGGTCTGTGTTTGCTCACGCAGTCTCACCAAGCCTCTCAGTCCCAAGTGTCCAGCCTTATGCCACATCAAGATGTAGTTGTAGATAGATTCATTCCAGGTATCATCAGAGACCCTGAAGGAATTGTAAAGAATTTCCCTGTTCTTTTGTTTTGTTTTTGAAATTCATTTTTATAGTGGGTTTGAGCTGATTCTCGCTGCCATGTTTATGCCAGTCTAGACATACTTGATTCCCTTATGGAGACATATCAATACATAGGTTTTAAGATTCTTACTAGTCAGATATATTCCTCTGCGGAAAATATGGTGTTTTGAGTCCCTTTCCCCGAGGAAGGTGTAGGTTTTTCTATTCCATAGTTGGTTTTTGGAACAGTACCTGTGCTTATATCAAACTCTGGTTTTATGCATCACCCCACCTCTCCTTCCCCCTTAAGCAGGCATAAGACTGTATTCTAAGTGTGAGACTCTCTTCTCTTTCCTAACTCAGTTCATGTGTAGCCATGTTTACAGGATCTTAATAAGTAATATCCTATGATAAGCTTCTTTTTCTGTGTGACTTATTTCACTTAGAATCATCGTACCTGAATCCACTCATTTTGCTGCTACTGGTCTTATGACATTGATTTCATGGCTGAGAGATATTCCATCGTACGTAAGTACCACAACTTTTTGAACCATTTTTAACTTTCTTGTGATAATTAATATGGACCCGAGTTGAGGTTCTTGTAAGCAGTGCATCCCTAAATTTTGGGGTGGCTCTGTCTTATTGATTTTCAGTTTTCCCAAGGTATATTCCCTAGACTTGAAGTGCGCTTGGCTATGTAGCTCAGTTGTTTACTTGTTTTAGGGAACACAATGCACTCCTCCAGAGTGGCAGTTGGCAACTTACATTCCGCCCATCAGCATAAAAAAGGCTCCCTGTTCTCCAGGTCCTCTTTTGCCTTTCTGGTTTTTACACATTTTGCCGATTTCTCTTTTGACTGGTGGGGAGTGATACTTCTGTGTACTGCAGATTTGCATTGCCCGCTTGCTGGCTTGGCCAAAAAGGTCGTATGCATTTTCCCCTGATTATATTCAGGAGAAAACACATACACACTTTTGGGCCAAGTGCATCATTGCCGAAGTTGTGCCCCTCTTCCTGTGCTTTACAGGTGATTCCAACGTACCGCTTGAAATAGGTTTCCTGCTTTTCTGCCTCGCTTTCAAGTCCGCCTCGTTGCCTTCCTTCAACAGATTTTTGGACGATAGTTGCCATTTAGTTGTCTGCCAGTTTGTGAATTTCTGTGCCCTTGAGCTCCATTTTTTAACTCGTTTTTTTGTGAGCTGAACGCAAGTCCAAAATTCTGGTTCAGGACCTATACTCCTTCCCGGTGTGTGGCCGAGACATTGGTTAATTCTCCTTGCTCCCGGGATATAAGAGTGACATATGCCCGTCCAAATGCCTAACAGCTACTCTCTCATTGTTTCTCCCTCTTCCCTTTCATCTTCTGCCAAATTGGCAACCTGTGCCAACCAGGAGTTTATAGGTGCTGTCTCTCCAAGTTCGGAGATTGATAGTAAAGCAGTTGGAATGTCAAACCGGAGCACCAGGAGAGGGACTATTCGTTGAGTTTTAGAGACCTTTCGTATTCACAGTGTGTCCATTCTCTAGGTTTCCCGTACATGTTATAGCTGTAGTAATATTCCCTTCAACCTGGAGACATGGTACCCATGGAATGGGGGCCATGCATTATTTCTTTAAAGGGTCTGCATTTTCTCACCCAATCTCAGCAATCCTCTCAGTCCCATTTGTCCAGCCTTATGCCACATCCAGCTGTCATTGTAGATATGGTCATTCCAGGTTTCATCAGAATCCCTGAAGGAATTGTAAAGAATTTCCCCTTTTTTTTTTTGTTTTCCAAATTCCTTTTTATAGTGGGTTTGATCTGATTCTCGCTGCCATGTTTATGCCAGTCTAGACACACTTGATTCCCTTACGGAGACATATCAATACATAGGTTTTAAGATTCTTATTAGTCAGATATATTCCTCTGCACGTAATATGTGTTGTTGCATCCCGTTCACTGAGGAAGTTGTAGGTCTTGCTATTCCGTATTAGGTTTTTGGAATGGTACTTGTTCTAATATTAAACTCTGGTTTTATGCATCACCCCACCTCTCCTTCCCCCTTATGCAGGCATCAGAGTGTTTTCTAAATGTGAGTCTCTGTTCTCTTTCCTAACTCAGTTCATGTGTAGCCATGTTTACAGGATATCTATAAGTGATATCTTATGATAAGTTTCTTTTTCTGTGTGACTTATTTCACTTAGAATCATCGTACCTGACTCCACTCATTTTGCTGCTACTGGTCTTATGACTTTGATTTCATGGCTGAGGGATATTTCATCGGACATAAGTACCTCAAATTTTTGTACCATTTTTATCTTTCAGGGATATTTAAGGTGCACCCAAATGAGCTTCTTGTAAGCAGTGCAGCCCTAAATATTGTGGTGGCTCTGGCTTATTGATTTTCAGTTTTCCCAAGGTATATTCCCTAGACTGGAAGTGCCCTTGGCTCTGTACCTCTGTTGTTTACTTGTTTTAGGGAACACAATGCACTCCTCCAGAGAGGCAGTTGGCAATTTACATCCCACCCATCAGCATAACCAGGCTCCCTGTTCTCCAGGGCCTGTCTTGCCTTTCTGTATTTTACACATTTTGTGGATGTCCCTTTTGACCGGTAGGAAGTGATACTTCTTTGTAGTGCTGATTTGCATTGCCCACTTGCTTGCTTGTCCAAAAAGGGCATATGCGTTTTCTCCTGTATATATTCACGTGAAACCCCATATGCCCTTTATGGCCATTTCCATAATTTTCGAAGTTGTAATGCTTTTCCTGTGTTTAAAGGCGATTCCATTGTACCTCTTGAAATCTGTTTCATGCCATTCTGCCTCATTTTCCCTTCCGCCTCGTGGCTTTCTCTCAACAGATTTTTGGAAGAGAGTAGTCCTTTATAACTCTGCAGGTTAGTGAATTGCTGTGGCCCTGAGCTCCATTTTTCAACTCGCGTTTTTGTGAGCTGACCGCAAATCAACAGTTTTGCTTCTGGATTTATAATGATTCTGAGGGGGCAGGCTGAGATGTTGGTTAATTCCTCTTTGTGACGGGAAATTATAGTGACATGTGGCTGTCCAAATGCCTACAGCTACTCTCTCATTGGTTCTCTCTCTTCCCTTATATCCTCTGCAGAATTTGCCAACTGTGCGAACCAGGAGGTCATAGGGGCTGACTTTCAAAGTTGGGAGATTGATAGTAAAGCAGTTGGAATGTCAAACTGGAGCACAAGGAGAGAAAAAAGTAGTAGAGTTTTAGAAACCTTTCACCATCAGATGGTTTCCATTCTCTAGGTTCCCATACACGTTATAAATGTAGTGATATTCCCTTCTACCTGGAGAGTTGGGAACCATGTAATGGGTGGCAGGCATTATTGCTTTAAAGGGTCTGCATTTTTTCACCCAATCTCACCAATCCTCTCAGTCCCAAGTGACCAGCCTTATGCCACATCCAGCTGTCATTGTAGATAGGGTCATTCCAAATTTCACCAGAACCCCTGAAGGTATTGTGTAAGAATTTTACTGTTTTTATGTTTTGTTTTGAAATTCAGTTTTATAGTGGGTTTGAGCTGATTCTCACTGCCATGTTTATGTCGTTCTAGAAACACTTGGTTCCCTTACAGAGACATATAAATACATAGGTTTTAAAATTCTTACTAGTCAGATATGTTTCTCTGCGGGGAATAGGGATGTTGAGTTCCATTCACTGAGGAAGGAGTAGGGCTTGTCTCTTCTGTTTTTGGACTATGGAACGGTACCTGTGCTAATATCAATCTTATGTTTTGTGCATCTCCCCACCTCTCTTTCCCCTTAAGCAAGCGTTAGAGTGTTTTCTAAATCTGAGACTCTGTTCTCTTCCCTAATTCAGTTCATATGTAGCCATGTTTACATTCCCTTCATAAGTGATACCTTATGTCAGAATGCACCATGGCCGTTCTCATAATAATGCTCCATGACCCCTGTCATCACAATGCACCATGCCCTGGTTATCACAATGCTCCATGTCCCTTGTCATCACAGTTCTCCACGTCCATGTCATCACAATGCTATATGACACTTCTCAGCAATATGTTACATGCTCTTGTCATCACAATTCTCCATCCACTTGATATTGCAATGCTCCATGCACTTGTCATCACAATGCTCCATGCACTTGTCATCACAATGCTCCATGCCCCTGTCATCACAATGCTCCATGACCCATGTCATCACAATGCTCCCTGACACCTGTCATCACAATGCTTCATGCCCCTTGTCATTACAGTGCTCCATGATGCTCGACATCACAATTACCCAAGGTCTTCTCATCACAAAGCTCCATGGCCAATATCATCACAATGATCCATGACCACTGTCATCACAACACTCCATGACACCTGACAACACAATGATTTGGCAGTCTTGTCATCAAAATGTTCCATTCCCTAGTCATCACAATGCTCCATGTCATTGTCATCACAGTTCTCCATGAACACTCTCATCACATGGCTCCATGCACTTGTCATCACAACGCTCCATGAGGCCTGTCATCACAATACTCCATGCCCTATTCATCACAATGCTCCATGACCTTTGTCATCACAATTCTCAATACACTTGTCATCACAATGCTCCATTTCCATTGTCATCACAATGCTCCATGTCATTGTCATCACAGTTCTCCATGAACACTCTCATCACATGGCTCCATGCACTTGTCATCACAAAGCTCCATGACACTTGTCATCACAATGCTTGATGCCCTCCTCATCACAGTGCTCCATGCCCTTGTCATTACAATCCTGCATGACCCATGTATCACAGTGTCCCGTGCCCTTGTCATCACAATGATCCATGCCCTCTTCATCACAATGCTCCAAAATCCCTGTAATCACAATGCTCCATGTCCTTGTCACCACAAAACTCCATGACACATGTCATCAGAATGCTCCATGGACTTCTCATCACAATGTTCCATGCCCTCGTCATCACAGTGCACCAAGACCACTGTAATCACGATGCTCCATGCCCCTTTTCATCAGAATGCTCCATGAGACTTGTCATCACAAGACTCCATGGTCTTCTCATCACAGTGCTCCAGGACCTTGTCATCACCATGCTCCATTCCCTTGTCATCACAATGCTCCATGACTCCTGTCATCACAATAAACCATGAAATTTTTCAGCCCAATGCTCCACGACCTACTCATTACAATGCTCCATGGCCAATATCATCACAGTGCTCCATGACCACTGTCATCACAACACTACATGACACCTGACAACACAATGATCCGGGACTCTTGTCATCACAATGCTGCATTCCCTAGTCATCACAATGCTCCATGACCCCTGTCATCACAACACTCCATGAACAATTTCAGCCCAGTGCTCCATGACACTTGTCATCACAATGATGCATGACCTTGTCATCCCAATGCTCCATGACCCCTGTGTTCACAATGATCCGTGACGCTTGTCATCACAGAGCTCCATAACACATGTCATCTCAATGCTCCATGCCTTTGTCAGCAAAATGCTACATGACATTGTCATTACAATGCTCTATGTGCATGTCATCACAATACTCCATTTCCATTGTCATCACAATTCTCCATGAAACTTGGGATCACATTGCTTCATGCCCTTGTCATCACAATGCTCCATGCTCCTTGAAATCAAAATGATCCATGACCTCTGTCATCACAATGCTCCAAAACCTTGTGATCACAGTGTTCCATAACACTTGTCATCACAACGCTCCATGATGCCTGTCATCACAATACTCCATGCCCTTTTCATCACAATGCTCCATGACCTTTGTCATCACAAATCTCAATACACTTGTCATCACAATTCTCCCTGACACTTGTCATCAGAATGCTCCTTAAACCCTGCCACGAAAAGGCTCCATGCCTTTTTCATCACAATGCCCCATTCCGTTATCATCACAATGCTCCATGTCATTGTCATCAAAATACTCCACAAGCTTGTCATCAGAATGCTCCATGACCCTTGTCATCACAATTCTCCATGCACTTGTCAGCACAATGCTCCCTGACCCTTGTCATCACAATGCTCCAAGCCATTGTCATCAGAATCCTCCATGACACTTGGCATCACAATGCTCCATGCCATTGTCATCCCAATGGGCCATTACATATGTCATCACAATGCTCCCTGACAATTTTCTTAACAATATTGCATGACCAGGTCATCACAATGCTCCATGCCCTTGTCATCACAATGCACCATTCCAACTGTCATCGCAATAATCCATGAAACTTATTAGACCAATGCTCCAGTCCCTTGTCATCACAATGCTCCATGCCCTTGTTATCACAAATGTCCATGACCCCTGTCATCACACTGCTCCATAACTCCAGTCATCCCAATGCTTCATGACCTTTGTCATCACAGTTTTCCATGCCCTCGTCATCAACAGTCTCTGTGACCTTTTTAAGCACAATGTTCCATGAACTTTTCATCACAATGCTCTTTGACCCTTGTCATCACAATGCTCTATGCCTTTCTCAGCACAATGCTCCATGACCCTTGTCATCACAATGCTCCATTCGCTTGTCAGCACAATGCTCCATGACACATGTCATTACAATGAGCCATGACCCCTGTCATCACAATGCTCCATGACTCCAGGCATCTCAATGCTTCATAACGTTTGTCATCATAGTGGTCCATGCCCGCGTCATCACAAAGCTCTGTGACCTTTGTAACCGCAATGCTCCACGAACTTTTCATCACAATTCTCTGTTATACTTGCCATCACAATCCTCCATGTCTTTGTCAGAACAATGCTCCATGACCATTGTCTTCACAACATGCCACGCACATTTCATCACAACGGTCCACAACTTTGTCATTGCAATGCTCCATAAACCTTGTAATCAGAATGCTCCATGCCCTTCTCATAAAAATGCTCTCTCAGAAGAGATATCACAGTGTTCCTTCACTAGTCATCATAATACTCCCTCACCCCTGTAATCACAATGATCCATGACACTGTCATCACACTTCTACATCCGCTTATCATCACAATGTTTCATGACAACTGCCATCAAAATCCTCCATGATCCGTTTCATCCCAAAGCTGCAAGACCCCTGACATCTCAATGTTCTATAACCCCTGGCATCAAAATGTTCCATTACAATTTTCATCAAATTGCTGCATGACCCGGTCATCAAAATTCTCCCTGAACTTCTCATCACAATGCACCATGCCCTTGTCATCAAAATGCTCCATGACTTGTCATCACAATGCTCCATGACGTTTGTCATCACAATGCTCAATACACTTGTCATCACAATGCTCCCTGACACTTGTCATCAGAATGCTCCTTGAACCCTGTCACGAATAGGCTCCATGCCTCTTTCAACACAATGCCCCATGCCGTTTTCTTCACAATGCTCCATGCCATTGTCATCAAAATACTCCACAAGCTTGTCATCAGAATGCTCCATGACCCTTGTCATCACAATTTTCAATGCACTTGTCAGCACAATGCTCCCTGACCCTTGTCATCAGAATGCTCCATTACCTTTGTCAACAGAATCCTCCATGACACTTGGCATCACAATTCTCCATGCCATTGTCATCACAATGGGCCATTACATATGTCATCACAATGCTCCCTGACACCTCTCTTCACAATACTGCATGACCTGGTCATCAGTAGGCTCCATGCCCTTGTCATCACAATGTGCCATTCCAACTGTCATCACAATAATCCATGAAACTTATTAGACCAATGTTCCATGCCCTTGTCATCACAGTGCTCCATGCCCTTGTTATCACAATCCTCCATGACCCCTGTCATCACCATGCTCCGTGACTCCAGTTATCACAATGCTTCATGACCTTTGTCATCACAATGGTCCATGCCCTCGTCATCAACAGTCTCTGTGACCTTTTTAACCACAATGCTCCATGAACTTTTCATCACAATGCTCTTTGAACCTTGTCATCACAATGCTCTATGCCTTTCTCAGCACAATGCTCCATGACGCTTGTCATCACAATGCTCCATGCGCTTGTCAGCACAATGCTCCATGACACATGTCATCACAATGCTCCATGACCCCTGTCATCATAATGGTCCGTGACTCCAGTCATCACAATGCTTCATAACATTTGTCATTACAATGTTCCATGCCCGCGTAATTACAAGGCTCTGTGACCTTTGTAACCACAATGCTCCTTGAACTTTCCATCACAATTCTCTGTGACCCTTGTCTTCACAATGCTCCATATCTTTGTCAGAGCAATGCTACATGACCATTGTCTTCACAATGTGCCACACACATTTCATCACAACGGTCCACAACCTTGTCATTGCAATGCTCCATAAATCTTGTAATCACAATGCTCCATGCACTTCTCATCAAAATGCTCTCTCACGAGAGGTATCACAGTGTTCCATCACAAGTCATCACAATACACCCTCACCCCTGTAATCACAATGTTCCATGACCCTGTCATCACACTGCTACATCCCCTTATCATCACAATGTTCCATGACCCCTGTCATCAAATTGCTCCATGACCCTTTTCATCCCAATGCTCTAAATCCCCTGACATCACAATGTTCTATAACCTCTGGCCATCAAAATATTCCATTACACTTTTCATCAAATTGATGCATGACCTGGTCATCAAAATGCGCCCTGCCCTTCTTATCACAATGAAACATGCCCTTGTCATCAAAATGCCCGATTACTTGTCATGACAATGCTCCATGACACTTGGCATCACAATGCTCCATGTCACTGTCATCACAATGCTCCCTGAACCCTCTCATCACATTGCTCGATGTCCTTGTTATCACAAAGCTCCATGACACTTGTCATCACAATGCTCGATGCCCTTCTCATCACAATGCTCCATGCCCTTGTCATTACAATCCAGCATGACCCATGTATCATAGTGTTCCGTACCCTTGTCATTAGAAGGCTCCATGACCACTCTCATCACAATCATCCACGAAATATTTCAGACCAATGTTCCATGCCCTTCTCATCACAATGCTCCATTACCCCTGTCATAACAATCCACCATGACCCCTGCCATCACAATGTTCCACGGCCTAGTCATCACAAGGTTCCATGACACTTGTCATCACAATGCTGAAGACACCTGAAATCACAATGCTCCATGACCTTGTTATCACAAAGCTCCATGACGCATGTCCTCAGAATGTCCCATGGCCTTCTCATCACAATGCTCCATGCCCTTGTCCTCACAATGCTCCAAAACCCCTGTAAACACAATGCTCCATGCCCCTTTTCATCTCAATGCTCCATGAACCCTGTCATCACAATGCACCATGCCCATCATCACAATGCTTCAGGCTATTGTCATCACAATGAAATCAATATTCTCCATGAACTCTGTCATCATAATGCTCCAAACCTTTGTGATCACAATGTTCCATAACACTTATCATCACAACACCCCATGACGCTCATCATCACAATTATCCATGGTCTTCTCATCACAATGCTCCATGATCTTCGTCATCACAATGCTCAATACACTTGTCTTCACAATGCTAACTGACGCTTGTCGTCAGTATACTCCTTGAACCCTGTCATGACAAGGCTCCATGCCTTTTTCATCACAATAATCCGTGCCCTTTTCATCACAATGCTCCAAGACCCCTGTAATCACAATACTCCATGCCCATTTTCATCAGAATGCTCCATGTGAGTTGTCGTCACAAGTCTCCATGGTCTTTTCATCACAATGCTCCAAGACCTTGTCATCACCATGCTCCATTCCCTTGTCATCACAATGCTCCATGACCACTGTCATCACAATAATCCATGAGAATTTTCATCCCAATGCTCCAAGACCTACTCATCACAATGCTCCATGGCCAATATCATCACAATGCTTCATGACCTCTGTCATCACAACACTCCATGAAACCTGACAACACAATGATCCGGGACTCTTGTCATCACATTGCTCCATACCATGGTCATGACAATGCTCCATGACCCCTGTCATCACAACACTCCATGAACATTTTCAGCTCAGTGCTCCATGACCCTTGTCATCACAATGATCCATGCCCTTGTCATCCCAATGCTCCATGACCCCTGTATTCACAATGCTCCGTGACGCTTGTCATCACAGTGCTCCATGACACATGTCATCACAATGCTCCATGCCTTTGTCAGCAAAATGCTACATGACCTTGTCATTACAATGCTCTATGCGCTTGTCATCACAATACTCCATTTTCATTGTCATTACAATACTCCATGAACGTTGGGATCACATTGCTTCATGCCCTTGTCATCAAAATGCTCCCTGCTCCTTGAAATCAAAATGATCCATGACCTCTGTCATCACAATTCTCCAAATACTTGTGATCACAATGTTCCATAACACTTGTCATCACAACGCTCCATGATGCCTGTCATCACAATACTCCATGCCCTTTTCATCACAATGCTCCCTGACCTTTGTCATTACAATTCTCAATGCACTTTTCATCACAGTGCTCCCTGACACTTGTCATCAGAATGCTCCTTGAACCCTGTCACGAAAAGGCTCCATGCCTTTTTCATCACAATGCCCCATGCTGTTTTCATCACAATGCTCCATGCCATTGTCATCAAAATACTCCACAAGCTTGTCATCAGAATGCTCCATGACCCTTGTCATCACAATTTCCATGCACTTTTCAGCACAATGCGCCCTGACCCATGTCATCACAATGCTCCAAGCCATTGTCATCACAATGCTCCATTTCCATTGTCATCAGAATCCTCCATGACACTTGTCATCACAATGCTCCATGCCATTGTCATCACAATGGGCCATTACATATGTCATCACAATGCTCCCTGACACCTGTCTTCAAAATACTGCATGACCTGGTCATCACAATGCTCCATGCCCTTGTCATCACAATGCGCCATTCCAACTGTCATCACAATAATCCATGAAACATATTTGACCAATGTTCCATGCCTTTGTCATCACAATGCTCCATGCCCTTGTTATCACAGTGTTCCATGACCCCTGTCATCACAATGCTCTGTGACTCCAGCCATCACAATGCTTCATGACCTTTATTCATCACAATGGTCCATGCCCTCGTCATCAACAGTCTCTGTGACATTTTTAACCACATTGCTCCATGAAATTTTCATCACAATGCTCTTAGACCCTTGTCATCACAATGCTCTATGCCTTTCTCACCACAATACTCCATGACCCTTGTCATTACTATGCTACATGTGCTTGTCAGCACAACGCTCCATGACACATGTCATCACAATTCACCACGAGCCTGTCATCACAGTGCTCCACAATCTTGTCATCACAATGCTGAAAATATTTGTCATCACAATGCTCCATGCACTTCTCATCAAAATGCTCTCACCATGATATCACAATGCTACATCAGTATTTGTCACAATACTCCCTCACCCCTGTTATCACAATGTTCCATGACTTCTGTCATGAAAATGTTCCATGACACTTTTCATCCAATTGCTCCATGACCCTGTCATCACAATGCTCCCTGCCCTTCTCATCACAATGCACAACGCCCTTGCCATCAAAATGCTCCATGACCTTTGTCATCATAAAGATCCGTGACCCTTGTCATCACAATGCTCCATGTCCTTGTCATCACATTGCTCCATGCCCTGTCTTCACATAGCTCCATGACACAAGTCATCAGAATGCTCCATGGCTTTCTCATCAAAATGCTCCATGCCCTTGCCATCACAGTGCTCCATTACCCATGTCATAATAATGCTCCATGACACCTGCCCCCACGATGTTCCATGGCCTTGTCATCAAAAAGCTCCATGACCCTTCTCATCACAATGCTCCATGAACACTGTAATCACAATGCTCTATGCCCCTTTTCATCTCAATGATCCATGAACCCTGTTATCAAAATGCACCATGCCCATCATCATAATGCTTCATGCTATTGTCATCACAATGAAATCAAAATGCTCCATGACCTCTGTTATAGCAATGCTCCAAACCCTTGTGATCACAATATTCCATAACATTTGTCATCACAATGCCCCATGACGCTCGTTATCAGAATTATCCATGGTCTTCTCATCACAATGGTCTTCTCATCACAATGGTCCATGACCTTCGTCATCACAATGCTCAATACACTTGTCATCCCAATGCTCCCTGACACTTGTTGTCTGTATGCTCCTTGAACCCTGTCATGACAAGGCTCCATGCCTTTTTCATCACAATGATCCATGCCCTTTTCCTCACAATGCTCCAAGACCCATGTAATCACAATGCTCCATGCCCTTGTCATCAAAAAACACAATGACGCTTGCCATCAGGATTCTCCGTTGTCTTCTACTCACTATGCTCCATGCCCTTGTCATCACAATGTTCCATGACCCCTGTAATCACAATGCTCCATGCCCCTTTTCTTCAGTATGCTCCATGAGACTTGTCATCACAAGGATCCATGGTTTTGTCATCACAATGCTCCAGGACATTGTCATCACAATGCTTCACGACCTTGTCATGAAAATATCCAATGGCCCTTGTCATCATAATGCTCCAAGCCCGAATCATCACAATGCTCTATTATATTTGTCATCACAATTCTCCATTACATTTGGCATCACAATGCTCCATGCCATTTTCATCGCAATGGCCCATGACATATGTCATCACAATGCTCCCAGACACCTGTCTTCACACTACTCCATGACCTTCTCATCACAATGCTCCATGCCCTTGTCATCACAATGCACCATGTCCACTCTCATCACAATAATCTATGAAACTTCTCAGACCAATGCTCTATGCCTGTGTCATCACAATCGTCCATGACCCCTGTCATCACAATGCTCCGTGACTCCAGTCATCACAATGCTTCATAACGTTTGTCATCACAATGGTCCATGCCCGTGTCATCACAAGGCTCTGTGACCTTTGTAACCACAATGCTCCATGAAATTTTCATCACAATTCACTGTTACACTTGTCATCACAGTGCTACATGTCTTTGTCAGAACAATGCTCCATGACCATTTTCATCACAATGTGCCACGTGCATTTCATCACAACGGTCCACAACTTTGTCATTGCAATGTTCCATAAACGTTGTAATCACAATGGTCCATGCACTTCTCATCAAAATGCTCTCTCACCAGAGATATCACAATGTTCCATCACTAGTCATCACAATACTCCCTCACCCCTGTAATCACAAGGTTCTATGACACTGTCATCACAATGCTACATCCCCTTATCATTACAAAGTTCCATGACCCCTGCCATCACAATGTTCCATAACCCCTGTCATCAAAATGCTCCCTGACCCATTCCATCCCGAAGCTCCAAGTCCCCAGACATCACAATGGTCTATAAAACCTGCCATCAAAATATTCCATTACACTTTTTATCAAATTGCTGCATGACCCGGTCATCAAAATGCTCCCTGCCCTTCTCATTACAATGCACCATGCCCTTGTCATCAAAATGCTCCATGACTTGTCATCACAAAGCTCCATGACCGTTGGCATCACAATGCTCCATGTCATTGTCATCACAATGCTCCATGAACACTCTCATCACATTGCTCCATGTCCTTGTCATCACAAAGCTCCATGACACTTGTCATCACAATGCTCGATGCCATTCTCATCACAATGCTCCATGCTCTTGTCATTACAATCCTGCATGACCCATGTATCACAGTGTTCCTTGCCCTTGTCATCACAATGCTCCATGCCCACTCTCATCACAATAATCCATGAAACATTTCAGACCAAAGTTCCATACACTTCTCATCACAATGCTCCATTACTCCTGTCATAACAATGCACCATGACCCCTGCCATCACAATCTTCCGTGGCCTAGTCATCACAAGGTTCCATGACACTTCTCATCACAATGCTCAAGACCCCTGAAATCACAATGCTCCATGCCCTTGTCATCACAAAGCTCCATGACGCATGTCATCAGAATGTTCCATGGCCTTCTCATCACAATGTTCCATGCTCTTGTCAGCACAATGCTCCAAGACCCTTGTAATCACAATGCTCCATGCCACTTTTCATCTCAATGCCCCATGAACCCTGTCATCACAATGCACCATGCCCATCATCATAATGCTTCAGGCTATTGTCATCACAATGAAATCAATATTCTGCATGACCTCTGTCATCATAATGCTCCAAACCCTTGTGATCACAATTTTTCATAACACGAATCATCACAACACCCCATGATGCTCATCATCACAATTATCCATGGTCTTCTCTTCACAATGCTCCATGATTTTTGTCATCACAATGCTCAATACACTTGTCTTCACAATGCTCCCTGACATTTGTCGTCAGTATGCTCCTTTAACCCTGTCATGACAAGGCTCCATGCCTTTTTCATCACAATGATCCATGCCCTTTTCATCACAATGTTCCAAGATCCCTCTAATCACAATGCTCCATGCCCTTGTCATCACAAAACGCCAGGACACATGTCATCAGAATGCTCCATGGCCTGCTCATCACAATGCTCCATGCCCTAGTCTTCACAATGCTCCAAGACCCCTGTAATCACAATGTTCCATGCCCCTTTTCATCAGAATGCTCCATGAGACTTGTCATCACAAGTCTCCATGGTCTTCTCATCACAATGCTCCAGGACCTTGTCATCACCATGCTTCATTTCCTTGTCATCACAATGCTCCAGGACCCCTATCATCACAATACTCCATGCACATTTTCAGCCCAATGCTCCACGACCTACTCATCACAATGCTCCATGGCCAATATCATCACAATGCTCCATGACCACTGTCATCACAACATTCCATGACACCTCACAACACAATGATCCGGTATTCTTGTCATCACAATGAACCATGCCCTTATCATCCCAATGCTCCATGACCCCTGTATTCACAATGCTCCGTGACGCTTGTCATCACAGTGCTCCATGACACCTGTCATCACAATGCTCCATGCCTTTGTCAGCAAAATGCTACATGACCTTGTCATTACAATGCTTTGTGCGCTTGTCATCACAATACTCCATTTCCATTGTCATCACAATCCTCCATGAACATTGGGATCACAATGCTTCATTCCTTTGTCATCACAATGCTCCATGCTCCTTGAAATCAAAATGATCCATGACCTCTGTCATCACAATGCTCCAAATCTTTGTGATCACAGTGTTCCATAACACTTGTCATCACAAAGCACCATGATTTCTGTCATCACAATAC